>NC_056738.1:571433326-571722452 GCF_019279795.1 Protopterus annectens | reverse complement strand
CGGCCATTGTTTTGTTATGTGTAATTGCAACTGCTATGCATAGAGACAAGTATACTTTGGTTACATGTCCCCCGTGGATTGTGTGTGACAGCTAGAGTATGTGATTCAACATGTGGGTGTACCTGTCATCCCAACGTCTGTTAACGGACTATTGCGAACAAAACCTGTAACATTGCCGTTTGTTCCATTATACAATGGCTGCAATTTTGCATGGCGCCTTTAATTGTTTCATAGTTTCATAGTATAGTACTAGGCTATCTGCCCTGGGGCATTTGTAAGCCTAGCCATAGTGATGTGGCTTTAGCCACCCCCTGAAATGGTACAAAAATGTACAGAATAAATCTGGAATACTGTGCCTCTGTCTAGTAGTGACACAATGAAGGTCCCTTTATATAATAGAATTAGTTTACTGTGCCCCTGTCTAGCAGTGACCCAGATGTGACCCCTGGGGTAAATTTTCGATCTCCCATCCACTCATCAAGATTTCTCTTGAAGAGAGTCAGTGAGCGGCTCTGCCTAATACGAACTGGGATCCTGTTCCAAAGCATGGGAAGCCTTTGGGTTATGAATCTATCCCTCCAGCATGTCCTATTCATACTTGTGCCGAGGTTTAAGTCTTTATCTCTTGTGGTCCTGATGGATTTGGATTTTTTGAGGTGGAGCATGTCCATCAAATCCTGATTGGACATGGCCAGGTACGTCAGGCAGAGATCACCCCTGAGCAGGCGGTATGCTACTGAATAGAGCTGAAGTTTCTTTAGTCTGGTGGAATAAGACATATGTTGGAGACCCTTGATCCTTTTGGTAAGGTACTTCTGTGGTCTCTCCAGCTGATGCAAGTGCCGGGTGAGGTACATACCAAATGGGGCATTGTACTCAATCATGGGTCTGATGAGGGAGGAATACAGGGGTACAATGACATCCTTGGATCTGGATGTGAATCCCTTCATGATGAGGTGTGCAAGGTAGAATGTTTTTCTAACCACTTTGGCAACGTGGGTGTCAAATGAGAGGTCGCTGTCTACTTGGGTCCCTAGGTCTCTGATTACTTTTTCCGTACTCAGTGGGTTGCTATCTATGTGATAATTTGTGGGTACTTTGTTTTTTCCAAAAGGGATGACTATACATTTTTTGGCATTTAGTTTAAGGCCGTGACTACGGCACCAGTTGTCCGTTTCAGTGAGGCCTTTTTGTAGGATGTGTGTGTCAGCTGGTGTATCGACTATGACACCTAGTTTGCAGTCATCTGCGAACTTTGTCAGCCACAGCCCTCCCATGTTTGCCTTAACATCTGAGAAATAAATGCCGAACAAGAGGGGTCCCAGGACAGATCCCTGTGAGACACCACTTGTGACTGGCTTTGAGTCTGACATTGCTCCAGCGATTTTAACTTTATGGGTTCTGTCCTTTAGCCAGTTTGCAACCCATCTAGTGACATAGGGGTTTACTTTTAAACTGTTTAGCTTGTCTATGATGCCTGAGTGGGGTATTTTGTCGAAGGCCTTAGCCAAGTCCAGGTATGCTGTATGGACTGCTTTGCCCTCATCAATGGCTCTAGTGACTGTTTTGAAAAGTCAACCAGGTTTAAAAGGCAGGATCTGCCCTTCACAAAGCCGAACTGGGTGGGGTCAAGTGTCTGTAGGTCCCCTATGTCTCTGTTTATGAGTTCCATAATGATTCTTTCCATAGCTTTGCAGACCAGGCTAGTTAAGCTTATGGGGCAGTAGTTTCCAGGGTCTGTAAATGCGCCCCCCTTGTGTAGTGGGACCACTGTTGCTGTACACCAGTGTACAGGTACATAACCCGAAGTAAGACTAAGGTTAAATAGCATTTTTATGTGTGGGTTTAGCTCCTCATGGAGTTCACGTAACACGCACCTCGGGATACCATCAGGTCCCATTGATGCTGTGTTTTTTGCTTTGTTTAGGGCAGTTCTCACTTGGACATCTGAGATGACAGGGAGATTACATTCAGCTGGGATAAGTATTTCTTATTTTGGGGGTGAAGGAGGCGAGAAGTTTGCACTGAACCTGTCAGCCAGAATGTTAGCAATATCTGTGGGTTCAGTGTGTCTCTCACAAGGTATGTCGATGGTTCTGCAGTTGTAATTGACTGACTGGATGTTTGTGCTGTTATTACAGTCTGTATTGCTATAGTTTCTAGTGTGGGAGATGTCAGTGGGTGTACGTACCATATACAGATTTTTGGACCTTGCATTTCTACATATTCCATATATATATGTGTGTGGGCTCCGTCCCTTATTAAAGAGCTATCAGTTAGTAGACTTATGTTACGGGATTGTACATTGGGCCATTGTTAATTGGTTTCTATATAGTATGCAGGTGAGGTTGATACTTCCATACCTCCAGAATTGAAAATGCGATATGTAAAGGGATATGTCTACATGACAGCTATCCCATGTATGTCTGTCCCAGATATTTGCAGTCATTGTTGTTGTGTTGGTAACAGAACCTCTTTGCCATGGGTTGACACCTTTTCATATGGCCATTGTTGGACACTTCCGAGACACGCAATGATGTTTATAGGCCAACACATAGCCACGGTCAGTACACAGGATAGCACATACTTTTATCCTCAATACATACCTATTGGTGTTGGACTTTGGCTACTTATCATATTGCATGTAACATTCACGTTTCTTACATACAGGCATAACTATTTAATGCAACTATTACATTATGTATGGGACATATTAATGTCCTACGATCTTGGACATTTGCCCTTTGTAATGTTTTATGTTGGGACACACCTGCCCAGGGAGGGGCTGTCCCTCCCAATGTGGGACAGGTGGTGAGTGTATGCCTACGGCTAGCTATACCCACACCTACCGTAATCATCTACCTCCGAGTTGGCACTAGCAGACACATGATGTGAACACACACACACATTACAGTCACACGGGGACACACACGGCACCCTCAACACACACATACACAGACTACGGCACTCACACACACAGTTGAACACAGTACCTACGTGGACCGCAACACCGGCAGCATTACAAAATTATCCATTCATATCATCATACTATTACTCGCAGTTGTACTGTTCTCTTTCGGTCTTTCAGCCGCATGGTTTCGCATGTCGATATGTTACACATTCCATAGTTGGCGGTATCCTAAGTATTTGTACCTCCAAGGTATTATGACTGTCGTTGACCTATCTATATATATTTGCAGATATCGCTGAATCCGTATATATCAACATATATCACTCTATCGCCCTTTCTATCTGTATTATATATATGTATATATGTGTATATATATATATATATATATATATATATATATATATATATATATATATATATATATATCTCTGATGGGGAAAGTGACAGGAAAACTACACCTTTCATTGTGTACTTGTTGGTGTATACTGTTTCGTGGACTCTGCACGTTTGTGTCTGTACCTGTCACATTACACACCTGGCATAGGTTAGGGTTGCCAGCTTTCCCACTCTGTGAGGGACAATCCCTCTTTGGGCAGTTGTGTCCTGCAAAATATTTGTAAACATGGCAAATGTCCTGTGATGTTAGAACATACTTATTTCCTATAGTTTATGTAATAATCGCATAATGCAGTTATTCTGTATCTGAACCAACAAACAGAATACGTAAGTAAACATTACAAGAATGAGCTTTTATCTAGGCAAAACAGTGCAGTTCTGCTTTCTGTACTGGCCGGGTGTACATGTCGGCCTGCAGACATCTGACGTATGTCCCACATTAGTACTTTGAAGAGGTGGCAACCCTACCATAGGTACATCTTGCCTAGCAATAGTGTTAGGTGATTCTATACATGATTGCGTGTTCTACACCTGGCAGTGGTCGTTTTACCCTTCAGAGCAGGCGCTATTAGTACAGGGGTATATAATGCTGGTTTCACCTGTTCTGGACATCATTCACCATGATCTGTGTGATATTCGGAGTAGCTTATCCCTTTTTTGCGCATATCCATATAGTCATATTTAAACATCGCTTACCAGCATTGGGCAATGCATATTCCCGGTTACGTGTGCTAAATATATGGATCTGATGACCTGCATCAGACATGCATTACTCGTGCCTTCGGGATTACGTTACATCCCTTGCAGGACATGGGACCGGGAACATGCACGACGGTCACTGCATTTGACATATGGCCATCTGAGATATGTACACGTGTTATGTCGTTTTGTACATGGAGTACACTTCAGCTGTTACTCCATACTGCAATCACATGGGTAACTCAGTTAGTTTACATATTGATGAGTCCAGTTAATGGTATGTCCATGTGATGTTTACTGTATGTGCTCCGGCATTGGGTATGTATATCATAGTGAGCCACACACAATACTGTGCTACACCTTCAAACGACCATGTGTGGAGCATGCTGGGGTGACGAATACCTGTCATGGGTAAACCCCATGCCTTGACACAACATCCATGATTATATTATGTGGAGCCCCTCATTATTGCAGCAGGGACTCCGTGCTGAGTGTCTGCAGAACAGTGCTTAAACACATGTGCTCCCACGATTGCCTCTGCTCCTCTACGCGACAGTTGGTTACTCGATGTTGTGGAAACAGCGGACACTGTTTGTCCCATTTGGTGTATGGCCTCTGACAATCGGCCATGTACACACCGATGTACCTGGGTACCTATACACACAGCACCAACATATGCTGATAGGCGCATGTAATGTTCAGGTGTTGACATTCCGTGTTCCAATAGCTGTTGTGTGTACAATGTTTCTGGGCTGCCTATGTAGGATTCATGCAGTGGGCCACCTATACATTACAATTTACAGGTGGTCGTGCTTGTGTGCCATCCATTTTACTGTGTGTGCAGGTGGAGAGGTGTGTCAGTCCGTAGGGGCCTACACTGTTAGTGTATGTGCTATACGTTCCCTCTTTGCCAAGGCGTAGGCATATTGGGCATGCCTCCATCTGCCTACTGGGGCTGGCACAGTGTGTTCATGGTCTGAATCCCTCTGTGCCTGTGATGGCCTTGGCAAATGCGGTGGTCTATGAGGGCCTTCATCATTTTGTCCCTGCTGCAGCTGTTTCCGCAGGATCATATTATGTAGCATGGCACATACTATGACGATGTGGGCACATGTGCCTGGAGAGTACTGCAAGGCTCCACCAGATGTGTCCAAGCATCAGAACCATGATTTCAGCATCCCAAACAATGCTCTATGACGATTCTGGTTTGTGCGTGTGCCTCATTATGGCGTTCTTGCATGGGTGTGTGTGCATTTCTGATGGGAGTCATTATCCACGGCTCCAGTGCATAGCCAGCATCCCCCACAAGGTGGCCATGTGAGATGTCCCCCCTGACAAATACCTGATACAGCTGTGAGGCATGCCAGATATGGGAGTCATGGTAGCTTCCAGGGCTGCCAGCACACACATCCATGATTATGCCCTGGGCATTGCACATGACCTGGCAGTTGATGGAGTGGAATCCCTTGCAGTTTATGTAGCGCCTACCATGCTCACCGGGTGGTGACTTGATTTGTATGTGCGTGCAGTCTATCGCACTCAGTACCTCCTGGTAGTGTGCCACATGGTGGAAGTGACGCATATTGCTGGCCAACTCCTCCTGAGTTCAGGGGAAGTATATATGCTCATTGGCATGTGGTAACATGGCATCCAGGAACTGGTGTTGTACCCTGGATGCTGATGCCTGTGAGATCCCCATTATATCTCCAGTTGGCCTTTGGAAGATACCTGTGGCCAGTATTCGCATGCTTACACATACCTTCGTGTCCACTGAGATGGGGTCCCCTCTGTTATTTCTGGTTCTCAGGCATGGCCGGCACAGCTCCTCTATTGCTGTAAGATGTCCCTGTCCACCCTGTAATGTTCTACTATCTCCAGATCATGTAGCCCCTGGTCAGTTACCCTTGGTCTGAACACTCTTCTCCTCCTCCAGGGCCTGCGGTGATTGTCGGCATCATCCTCCACAGCACCGTCAGTCTCTAACACGTGCTGATGAATCACAGCTACGGCAGCTCCCAACATGTACATTTTAAAAGTTCCCTGTGTGTTTACACCTATGGTGCTGTGTTTGGGAATTCACAGGTGTGTGTATGGTGCTTTCAAACTTTATACTATTGTGCTGTGAACACCGATGATGTCATAGAGTGTGTATGTACGATCATAGCTACAGGATATCTTATGTGTTTTACTTCCAGAAATACTATTGTGGTGCCTTTGGTGATGAGTTACATTTGGCTGCCGTGGATTACCTCTTGACCTTCCCTTTACATTTCTGCACATTCCACCTACCATTTTCTGGCATGCATACGGCAGCCTGCTTTAATTTGTACTTTCCTAGACCTGGCGTATCTTGCGTAATGTGTGCTATTGCTGGTCTACTGTCCGTTTGCTTTGCTCTGCTATGACAGATCTCCTATCTTTGCAATCCAATGCCTCCCCTCCTTTCTTTGCATTCCAATGCCTCCCCTATCCTGTTTTGCAGGTTTCTGTGAGTAGACTTGAAACTGCCGTCGATTGGCCGCCGTGAGTTGATTGGTGTTGATTGCTCATTAGTATGCCAATTACCCTATTTCAGCATTTCCTTCTTTTCTTCCCCTGACCTTCCTGTTTGTGCTATTGTTTGTGCTGCGTGCATCCGCTTACTGGGTTTCGGGCACGTTTTCCTCCCTGTACACATGCGCTTTTGGGCACCATGTGTGCTCTCAACTAAACGATTCTATGCCTTCCTCCCCACCCCTGTCCTGCAGCTTTGCTTAGCAACGGACAGGCCAGATTTGCATTGCTCCAATGTGCTTACTGCTGTGGTGGTACACCCCTCTGCTGATGTCATGTATCTCCTCTGAGCCACTCCTCGGTGTTATAGTGCTGCACCATATGGTTCAACCTTCATCCGGCGGGACATTTGCGATTCAGTATTATCTGCCTCATTTGCATGGCATTGACTACTAATTCATAGTTACCGGGCTGAACACTGTCGCAGGCCCTTAGCAACCCTTGCACCTTGGTTGTGGTGTTCCATGCCTACCATTGTGTATTATGATGTACACCTGATTTATATTACATTGCTATTTTATGACATTTTTATATATTTTCTTTATGTTCCAGTTTGTGCACACATGCCCTGCGGTTGTACTTTGCATTACTGTGGACATGACATTAAAATAGTTTTTTAGGTGTTGTGCATCCTTTCTTATGCCACTGGCTGTATATTTAGCCATTGGCATATGTTAACTTTGTAATACATGAGTCTGGTCCGCTTCCATATCTCAGATGTTCTGTTTGGGAAAATATAAACCGTGTTTTTTGGTTTACATTTCCGTGGCCTTACGCTACACCTGCACCACTTCATGGATTGCTATATGCCTTCATTTGCATGGTGCAACACTGCGCATGGGGTGATTAGCATACCTATGCCGAGGGCTGTGCAGTTCTGGCATACGCTGGTAGTGCATATGGTATTGGCTCATACCTGAATCGCTCGACGGCCATATTTGGCGTTATTCTGCCTACGCTATGCCTGCACCTGGAGCAAGCTTCATGAATCCCGGAGTTAACCTTTAAAAAGCAGGCTAATGCAAAGCATGTTATTCTGGCAAGTTTCTAAGTATATAAAAGCATTACCTGTCAGTGATTTTAGTCCTTTGCCCACCATTACATTTTAGCTTTTTCCTTGAATCTTGAGATAAGAGTTTGAGTTATGTGTGTGTGTGTGTGTGTGTGTGTGTGTGTGTGTGTGTGTGTGTGTGTGTGTGTGTGTGTGTGTGTGTGTGTGTGTGTGTGTGTGTGTGTGTGTGTGTGTGTGTGTGTGTGTGTGTGTTTGGGGGTACTGCAGTGCATTACAAATTGTATTCTGACAGCAGTGAGCTATGAAGATACATTCCACAGAGGTTGTCTGTGAATAAAAATGACTGTCATTCTTGTCATCTGTTGAAATTAAGAAGTTATTATTCTGGCTGTGCAGAAGTGGAGTTCAGTTGTGTGAAGGCTCTGCAGAAAACGTGGGCAAACTGATCTTGAGTTACAGAACACAATCTTCATTCAACAAGCTGAAGGAACAAGAATAAGGACTGGAAGATTGCAACTGGAGAGAACATAACAAGGTGGGGGTCGGACTGAGGCAGGTTCCACCACCTTGTCAAAGATAAATAAAGCAAGTTGGAGCACCAAATCCTGACTGTGCACAGGGTGATGAGTAGTACTAGTAATAACCCGAATGAAGCCAAAACCACTCATAAATGAAAGGATTATACAAACACGCTAGGATTTTATAGAGGATTATATAAATGCACTAGGATTATACAGAGAGAATTATACAAACATGATAGGATTATATAGAGGATTATATAAACTCACTAAGATTATATAGAGAAAATTATACAAACATGCAAGGATTATATAGGGGATTATATAAACGCACTAGGATTTTATAAAGGATCATACCTATGAAATGTCCCAAACTTAGTGGAAAATTCCACTTTGGGGCTCAAAATAATAGTGTGCCATGAATTCCTGACCTTTAAATGTTGATTTGTTGTTCATTTTGAGTTGTACTTCCCACTTACTCACTGACATCACTATGCCAACATGGCCTGCAACATCATGGATGATTGAGGACAAGCATAACAATATTGATGGATTAGCCAGCAAGCAGTAAGAAGTATGAGGTAGACTTGTAAAACCAAAACATTAAGCGATGCTACACAAAACGCATTCAGCATTAGACTCAGAGGGATGGGAGAGAAAAAAGGGTAGCCATAATTCAAACAAATGATCATCATCCTCAGATAGAAAGAACCAGAAGAGATAGCAGCCAAGATATAGAACAAGATTTGAAAGGGACTTGGTCTTGGATGAAATAGCAACAGCAGTCCCCCCACCCACCATCACTGAGAACTAGTAGAAAGGATGAGAAGATCATTGGGGAGTGGGAATACCCAAAACTAAAACGTAATCTTCTTCTGCATAAGTTAAAAAAATGTTGAGATATTTTTGCACAAATATTATGTTGTAATCAGCGATCAACTATAAAATGAATGTTTTGCAATATTTGTTGTTTTATTTAATGTTTGGAAACAGATGCTAGATTGCCACTTAAATTAAGCCTGTCATATCAAAGTGAAGTAAATAAATAGTGCTATGTTAAGAATAGCATTCTTTATTTTCTTCACTTTGATAACCAGCCGAATTACATTCATTAGGCTAAATATTTGTTTTTAAGGCTAAATTTATATTTGGCTGACAATCTGCTATACTTAGAGAGTACAGGATATGTGACTGGTGAATTGCTATGTGAGCTGTTGGCACTTTATCAAAAATTGTCTGTTTGTAATCTTGTTCTGAAGAAGTCCAGAAAACAAAAGTACTCAGCAAACCTAACTTTGTAAATAAAATACAAGTTATTGACATCTTTCATCATTTTTCTATGTTCTTTATTTTTGAATTTATATAGCATGAGACCTCTCAACTGCCCAGAACTCAATAAACTACCCAGGTTCTTGCTGGTCTGTTCCTCATAAAACTTCTAACTCTCTGCCAAATCAATGAGGACTGACACCAATAAATAATGACAGACATTTCAGTGTCAGACTTCACTTCTTTCAAAAAATGCATGCTAATGCAAAACTTATTATTCTAGCAACCTTCTAAGTTTATAAGAGCAAAAAGTCAAATGGGTCCCTGATTTTGCACTTTTGCCTTTCCATTAATTTTGACTTTATCCAGAATTCTTGAGCTAATAGGTTGAGAGTGTAGGAGTGTGTATTTTTGGTGGATTTTGTTTTAGTATGCAGTGCATTTGTGTGTGGGTGAGTCGGGGGTAGTGGTGGTAGAGACTGAGTGTCAAATGAATGTTTTGGGATTATTTTTATTTTTAATAATTCAATAAATACTTGTCTGTAGGTATGAGTTATGCAGTATTCTCACTGTGTGTATATATGTGTGTGTGTGTGTGTGTGTGTGTGTGTGTGTGTGTGTGTGTGTGTGTGTGTGTGTTCATATTTTGTGAGGAACTTAAATCTTTATCTTCTGCCTGTATCCCACAATCCTATTGTTGTGGCCAGAGCTACTGTATTATATATACAAATGTTATACTAATCAGTGTCCAGCTTTTTGGACAAATGTTCCTATTTTTCATGGGTCTTTGTCTAGATTTTTGACACCTGCAGGTTGAGAAGTATGCAGAGGATTGTTTAAATCTTCTAGCAGCAGTCATTTCCTTGAATGCTGATGTTACAGGAGGCTGAATGAGAAACTGAGAAAAAGAGGGCACTGATGATACTGCAACAGTTTTTTATCATTCCAGCTAACTGGCATGCAAAACACTTTAATGATCCAATGTTTCCTGTTAAAAAAAATGGAAAACTGCAAAAGAAAAAAAGAACTGCAAAAAAAGGCATCACAATCCCTGCTAATCATAATTTTATACTGATAGGAGACTAGTGATTGCAGTAATTTTCCAAAGATTGTCAACCCAAATAGACCACAACCTGTACTTTTGTGTACTATGGCCAAAACATTAGTGTTGGAGAATTTTTTGTTTCCTTAATTGTATCAGTTATTAGAGTCTATGCTAAGTGACTGAAAATTGTGCAAGGCAATTTCTGCAAATGCATGCTTAATGCTCTGTACTCTTGTTCGAATGTTAGATTAATTGAAAACAAAATGATCAAAAGTCAGTATTAAATTTGCAGTCATTAAATGGAGCAGACTAATGTAGTGTAAAAGACTGATGTATTAAAAATATTGTAAACAATAATTGGAGAGTTTTTCAAGGTCACTCTGATGTTATAAATAAAATTGGTGAAAAAACATTGTGTTTGTGGGCAAAAAAGGCCCAAACATGGAAACTCTTTTGGAAAATTTTAGACATGTTAATGGGGATGGTCCTTCTAAAAAGATTTCTACAGTAAAGGTACTCATAAATGTCAATCTTGTAAATTTTGCCAGTTTAGTTATGAAAGATCCAGTGTAAAAATCAATAGAAAAGTTGTATTTTTTGACCATGGTTACAATCGTAGGAATGAAGTTGTGCTATATTGTACACTCTGTGATCCCTCCAACGCATTTTGTACAGGAAAGACTATTAGGCAAATTTGGGAGTGGATTAGTGACCATATTTATGCAATTAAACACAAATATACTTAAAATTCCATGGGGAAACATTCTGCAATATGTCATAACTTTAGAAAAATGTCTTTAGTTGTTTCAGGCTGGGAGTGTTATTCAAGAAGATGGGGTGATTTAACTCTATAATTACACTATAGGTTAAAGCAAAATAATTCAACAAGTGATTATTTCTAGTGACCATTTCTCATGTATCTTTATTAATATTATTTGAATTATGACTGGCTGGACATATAGAGCCAACCTTATTGCCTAAACTAGGAGCATATATGTCATGTCTATTCATAGCCACCTCTTCAAGAATGCATTTTCATCACCTTTATAACCCGTATCCAAAAGCATTTCTTACAACTTTTCCAGCTCGCCTGTATAAATATAATCATCTGTACTTAACTTAGTTGTTCGAGATTGAGACTTTAGAATGTTCTTCTTAATGTGTCTATAATGCCCACTAGTTACATGAATAAAATTATTCTCATCTACAATTTAACCATGTGTCTGTTTCACATTCAACACCATCAGGTCCATCAACCAATGTATAGTTTTATATGTTTAGAAAATGCATCGTGGTATGAATAAGTTCTTTCCATTCATTAGCCCCTGATTTTACAGCCCAGATTTGCTTGTAAATCTTGCCATTAATATATATATATATATATATATATATATATATATATATATATATATATATATATTATAGTAGCTAAAACTGCTTCAAGTAACATACAGTATGTATTAACCTCCCTATTATTAAATTTAGTACAAAAAGTTAAAAGAAATCCTCACTATATCCAAACTTGTGTTTTGTGGAATTATAAGATATAAAGATGCAATATCTGTTGTAATCAACTTAATGCTATCCCAGCTACTATCCATAACTACATCATTTAACTTGTTCAAAAGATGCCAAGAATCTTTAATCTAGGATGGGTCATGTATGCAATTTGATTCTGTTTTAAATCTAAAAATGTAGTGATATTTTCAGTGATGGACCCATAGGCTGAAACAATAGGTCAAAAACTGGGGGTCTTATGGAACTGTATGTACTCTGAGTATACCAAATAAGATACCCAATCTAGGAAATCCTACTCTTAGAAAATCATAAATATCAAAATGTATGTAATTATTATGACATAATTCTAAAATAATTAAATCAATATAGCAATATGCATTTTCTACTTGATTTTTACTCACAATGGTATATGTCACTTTGCAATAAAATGGTTGTTTTATCAAGATATACTTGCTTATCCATGATTACCGTAATTCCACTTTTATTGTCCTTCAGAAATCTGATGTCTGTCATATTTTGAAGAGAAATTAGGGTCTGTCGTTCATTGGGGTCTATATTATAACATCAAAGTCTTAAACCTTCGAATGTTATAATATCGAACCCTATGCACCGAACGCTGAAAATAGCAAAACTGCAGAATATTGAATGCTTTCCTAGGGAAAGTATTCAGTGGGCTGTTTCAGCAGCTTTGCTATTTCCTCGACTGTGGAGCAAAGGTTATGGACAGGGTTAAGGTAAGCGTGCAAACAGATCGGGTTAAGGTGAGTGTGTGATAGTTAGGGATCTTAGGGTTAGGGAGTGGGTAAGGTGAGTGTGCGATAGGTACCTTAGGGTTAGGGATCGGGTAAGGTGAGTGTGCGATAGGGACCTTAGGGTTAGGGAGCAGGTAAGGTGAGTGTGCAATAAGGACTTTAGGGTTAGGGAGCAGGTAAGTGAGTATGCGATAAGGACTTTAGGGTTAGGGAACGGGTAAGGTGAGTGTGCGATAGTTAAGGACCTTAGGGTTAGGGAGCGGGTAAGGTGAGTGTGCAGTAGTTACGGACCTTAGGGTTTTGGTTGGGTTAAGGTAAGTGGATAGCTAGTAGTGTATGTATGGTTTAGTGTAGAGTTTTGTGAAGTGCATGTGTGTGGATTATTTATTTTGGTTGTGTTGTGTGTATGTTTGTCAGAACAGCAAATTTTTTCCCTGGGAAAAAATTAGCTATTCTGAGTGTTTGATTTTATAGTCTTTCAATCGAAATGATTCAATATTATAACATTCGAAGTTTTAAGACTTCAATGTTATAATATAGACCCGTTCATTGTAACTTAACTTATGTCTTTTATATTTGCTTGGTTTATTTAACAACTTCATAGCCTCATTCTCACACAAGCCCGGAAATGCACTAAACACAGGGAGAAAGGTGGCTTAAAAACACTGTTTCTGCTTCAGCGTCTTTCAGTTAACTTTTCTTAAGTGACTAAATAAAGCAGTCTGTTAACACATGCACTTTTTCTTTAGCCACTACCACATTTTTGTGATCATGACAGTGGCAGTGATCTCCCTGTAAAGACGTGTGTAGCCAACAAAATATCCTTGCCACTTCAATACTTCCATCCTGTATGCATAATCACTAAAAGATACCAAAGTACACTTGCTGAGTGATCAGTGGTCATTTACACTGCTCCTGTAATCATTTCCCATTTATACATGACAGTAGTGTAATATGATCATGCAGTAATATGCCCATCATATGAATAAAAGAAATAGTTCTCAAAGTGAACTGAATAATCTTATCTCATTTTGAACCATTTCACATTAATTTGCCATATTTCTATTATTTTCTTCCTTCCATTAAAAAGTATGCAGTTTTCTAAGTATTTTGCAGCATACGTACAATAATCCCAGGTAATATGGTACCGTTAAACTTATATAAGTTCAGGGTCCTTTACATGCTTTGTATACAGATGAGGTTCTTTTATGTTTATCTCTATGAATCACAGCAATATGACAATGTCTAAGGCACCTACTCCTCATAATAGCTTTCCTCTCAGCACTTATCCCTTAAGTACTTTACTCCCTTGCTGTGGGGGTGGTGTGTTTATCAAAATGACCCTGAGTTTCTATACTCAGCATGAATTACCACCACTGACGTTATTTGCATAATGATGTAGTGCCCCTCATCACAGATTATCATTACACTCTGCTGAAGCCAGGGACAGTGAATACAACCTTAATGTAGTTTGGGAAAAACTAAGTTATCCTGGTCCCACGAGTAGGGGTAAAGGGGTGGGTAGGTATAGATGTTAGAAGTTAAGTGGAGTCTTTGCATGTAGGTTAGATAGTGAGATTGTAGTGGTGAAAGGGTTAAAGAGAAAGGGAGAGGTTAAGGGAAGTGATGTAGGAGAGGGAGGGACTTATAATAGGCTTAAGTAGTAGGTCTTAAGGGAAGTAGGTACATGTTGGCGTGAGTTGGTGGTGAAATAATAGCTAGCTCATGTCTAGACAACCTGTAGGTATTGTGGTTTCAGGTAGGCCTTGGATGGTGGTGAGAGAGGGGTACTAGGCTAAATGAGTTAGTTCCCCCCTTTTTTCTCTCTCTCTCCTTCGGGGTTTGGAGTGGTTAGCATTAGTGAATTTGATGGGGCGGTGGAGTTGGGGAGTCTAGGGATGTGGCATGAATTTGTAGTATGGAAGTTTTGTTGAGAGGGTTGCTGAGAAAGGAATGTGTGTGTTTGTGTGTGTGTGTGTGTGTGTGTGTGTGTGTGTGTGTGTGTGTGTGTGTGTGTGTGTGTGTGTGTGTGTGTGTGTGTGTGTGTGTGTGTGTGTGTGTGTGTGTTTGTGTGTGTGTGTGTGTGTGTGTGTGTGTGTGTGTGTGTGTGTGTGTGTGTGTGTGTGGTTGGTGGGTAGTGTCTGTAATGAGTGTGGTGCTTGGCTTACCTGTGGACTGGTTTTGATTCCCCTGGGGTCCAATTGGCATGGGGGTGATGAGGTTGCCTGCTGGTGGTCCGGTGGTGTCTCCGGTTTATTCGCTGAGCCCGTCACTTTCTCGGTACTCTGAAGGGGAGGGTGATAGGGCCATGCGGTCAGGTGGCAGCCATGTGGCTCGAAGACCTGGTTGTCGTATGTCCTGGTGGTTGCGGGAGATGGTTTTGGTCTCTTTGGCAGTTCCTGACTTGTTAGCATTGGGGATAGTGGTTGGAGGATCTCTTCCTGCTCCCTGGTGGGTTTGTGCAGTTCTTTGGCCATTCTCCGGTCTTCTGGGTCGGGCTACCGGTTTTCGCGCATGCACTCTTAAGGTAGCAGCCATTACGGCTAATTCGGTAATGGCGCCACTGAATCATTAGCATTGGGGGTAGTGGTTGGAGGATCTCTTCCTGCTCCCTGATGTGTTTGTGCAGTTCTGTTGGCATACTGCAGTCATCTGGGGCGGGCCTCTGGTTTGCAAATGCGCAGTTAAGGCAACGGCTGTTAACTCTAATTCGGGTAATGGTTTTACTGTAAATCAAGGGGAAGTAAGAGATTCCGGGCTCGTTTGCTGTTTGGATGTATTGACTGCCTGATTTTTATTGATATTGGCTGTACTGATACAATTGAGGTGGGTATACTAATAGGCACAAACTTTTCATGAATTTAATAGCAGAGTTTCAGAGGTACATCTGCATGGGGCGAGTCACTGGGTGAATATGTACAAGATCTCACTCTGTTGGCCATACCTGTATTTATGGTGATAATCCATGACAAACCAGTGTCTTAGAGCAATGAAGTAATGAAGAATGGTGGTATGCTTGTTTATGTATGCAAATTAATTTCCTCTTGGGGTCGGTAGCTGCAGTTTGTTTTAGCTGAAACTTGTTAGCTGAAGCTTGTTAGCTGAAGTGTGTTTAGCTGAATTGTGTTTCAGCTGAAGTGTGTTTCAGATTTAGTGTGTTTTAGCTGAAATGTGCATACCTCTCAAGTGTACCTCATTACAAGAAACGTACCTCATTTGGGGTCTTAAAAAGTTCATGTTCCTTGAAGTTCCTCAAAGTTCCACATTGAAAGAGTCTGTCACACATTCAGTGTTAGGAATTTTTTTAAGTGAAATCCATGGTAAATAGAAATTAATCATATTAATCCATTAAAGGATCTTCTTTATAAGTAAAACCAGCATGTTTTAACCATCCTATGACCTTCCTAATTGAAGTTGTTAGTAAGCCATTAGCATGTGTTCCACATTTTTCCCATTTGTTCCATATTATGAAGGTGGGTGTTCCTCATTTTGGAGATGGAAGGTTGAGAGCTATGGAAGTGTGTTTTAGCTGCAATATGTTTAGCTGAAGTGTGTTTTAGCTGAAGTGTGTTCAGCTGCAGTGTGTTTTAGGGAGCTGTAATACTTTAATCCATGGGTGTGAATGTCTGGTAACAGAAGATGTATATTATGGATGGACCCAAAGGCTGATTTCTCATGAGCAAAGAGGTTGGCTATAACTGCAGGTGTTTTTCAATATAGTCTGAAAAGAGTGAGCTCTCACTGGTGCTTTTTTCATGAAAGGATTTTCTTGCTAATAATAATACATTCTTTGAGGGGGGTTGCTCTCAGCTAAAAGGTAGAGGTAGGTAGGTGAGTCGGTGCAGGGAGGTGGTGTGTAGGGCAAGGTGACATAATAGGGGTTAGGGCTGGAATAGAGCAGTTTGGTTCGTGGAGCAGCATTAATGTTGTGTTTCTTTCTTACAGATGGCTAATTTACTGAGATTACATCAGAGATGGCAAGCTATTGTGGCCCAGGCTGAGGAGTTGTTTCAGGAGGTGGCAATGTCTGAGGTGGTAATGGAACAGAAACAGGCTCCAGGTCAGAAGAGGTGGTGCACCATGGTGAGAACCCCAGCTTGGGTGAAAAGACACCAGACAGCGAAGCAGGTGGTTGCAGTGGATACACCAGCTCTCAGTGCGTCTCAAGATGAAGGTGCAGGTAATGGTTTTACTTCAGCAGTGTTGGCTGGGGAGCTGGGTGTTGAGGATTGTGGGTGGGGTGGGGATGAAGAGAAACTGTTAGGTGGGGACCTCGGGGGAGGATTGCAAGTGATAGAGTGTGCTCAGAGAGGGCTCTCACAGGGAGCCAGGTACGCTGTCAGAGATGCGACTGGGGTGGGTGTAGGTTCTGGGGACAGGTCGGGTTTGGACTCTGAGGTAGGCTCTGACTTTGGGCTGTGGCCAGGGGACTGGTTAGCCACCCAGTCTTTGGGACAAGAGGCAAGAGCATTTTTTCTGACTCCGCACATTCCGGGGTCAGTCAAAGAAAAAATTTAGAAAGGTGAGTATGTGGATTTGTTTGAGTTGATCAATGTGGAAGGGGTCCAATGGTTAATGGAGGTGGAGTCATCTAATAGCAAAGATTTTCTGGCAGCTTTAGCAGCATTGGAATGGAAGAGGGTAGGTAAGCTTTGGGTGGTCGGCTTTATTAACTTTATGGCTGTGCAGCTGGAGAAGGACAGGTCATTGGCCTTGCCTCTTCTAGGATATTTCCTTACCATTTGGGAGGCGCAATTGTTAAGGCCAGGGAATGCATGGCTTTGGTATGATCAGTATTCCCGCAAAAGGAAGGCTGTGGACCAGAAGGTGTGTTATCCGGATTTATGGTTAGCTATGATGATGGATAGTTATTTTGGCTTTAACAGAATGGTGAGCAGGGGAGAAGTAGTGGGTGTGTGTTGGTCTTTTAACAGTGGTTCTTGCTCATGAGTAGGGTGCAAATTTGCACACACTTGCTCAAGATGCAGAGGGAGTCATTTGGCCGTTTGCTGTGGTTGGCAAGACCTTTCCACATGGAACTCCAATGTTATGGTTCGTCAGTGTGGATTTGGTGGGCGAAGCCTCGCCTCAAAGGGGTTTCAACCGGCTTGGGGTAGGGGTTATTTTCGTGGGTCCCATGGACTTGGGTTCTTTAGAGGCAGTAGAGGAAGGGATGCCATTTCCCATTAAGGTCCTGCAGGCTATGCATTGCTGGTTTCCTGGCCTTGCCATCAAGAATGAGATATTACAAGGATTTCAATGGGGGTTTCCTATAAAGTCCACCATGGGAAGGAGTGGGGGTTTGCAAGAACTTGTGATCATTTCAAGGTAAAGAGGACATCTTGGAGGTTTTGGTGGAGAAGGAGTGTTGGACAGGGTGTTTACTGGGTCCTTCTGGCAGTCCACCTTTCAGTAGTTACTAGGTATCACCCTTGGGGTTATTACCAAAGAAATGGGTTGGGGAATTCAGATTGATACATTACTTGTCATCTGGAAAGAAATTCAGTGAATGATTTTATTGCGGATGAGGAGGTTAGGGTGCATTATGCATCCTTGGATGATGCTGTGAAAGTGATCAGGGAATTTCGGGAGCCATGGCTGGTTAAAGTTAACACTGAGACTGCCTTTTGCTTGTTGCCTATTAGGAGTGAGGACTGGCCATTACTGGGGATGAGGGTAGCTGATAAGTACTACTTTGATAAAGCTAATGGTTGATGCAGAGCAGTGACTGTTTTGTCTACCGGAGGATAAGATAGAGAGGCTTCGGATGGCTATACTTTTGGTGTTGGGCAAGGATAATATTTGGATTTGATCAGTCATGGAGTTGTTGGCTTTTGAATTTTGCCTGTCGAGCTGTGCACCCAAGATGAGCTTTTTGTAGGTCGGTGGCTTATATGGTGAAAGGAGGTCGGAGTAAACACCATCGAGTTAGGGTGATCAAACTGGGGCAGGATGACCTGGTGTTGTGGGATGGTTTTGTTCAACAGTTTAATGGGATCTCTTTCTGGCAGACTGACTGGGTGGGGCAGGAGGAACATCAGTTGTTTACGGATTCAGCTGAGGGTGCTGGTATGGGGGCCTATTTTGGGGGTCTGTGGTTTGTGGCTGAATGGCCTCATGATTGGAAGGAGGAATGGAGGTGTGACATGGCCTTTCTAGAGTTGATACCTATATAGGCAGCTTCTGTGTTGTGGAAAGAGCATTTGAGGGACAAACGAGTAGTTTTTCATTCGGACAATATGGCTGTGGTGAGGATATTACAAAAAAAGACAGCTAAGTCAGGCTTGTTGTTGTTGGTATTACGTAAATTGGTTTTGCAGAGCCTGTTAATAATTTTTTCATTTACAGGAGTGCATGTGCCTGGCGTAAAGAATGAGATTGCTGATAGCTTGTCCCGATTTCAGTTTTGTAGGTTTCAAGGGTTGGTTACACGAGCGGAGGAAGTGCCAGAAACCATGCCAGAGGAGGTGTGGAATCTTGGGTCGAGGTAGCCAGGCAGTTGGTGCAGAATTCCTGGGCTCCTTCTACAAGGAAGACATATGGTAGGGCTCTTTCTGATTTTAATCAGTTTGTTTTGCAGTTGCCAGAAGAGGAGGTGGTGTGGTCAGAGGAATTACTGTTGCAATATGTAGCTCATGCTTGGGGGATAGGTAAGGCTTTGCAGACAGTCAAGGTGGATTTGGCTGCTATTAGCATTTTTGTTAAGGTAGCAGGGTTGGAAGATTTCACAGCCTTGGACATTAGGGAGGATGTTGAGGGGTAGGGGGAGAGTGGTGGTGGAATGTAGGGTTATATTGAAAGTTTTGTTGAGAGGGTTAGGGTTATTACAAGTGGGGTCTTTGGATTACTTCATGTGGGGCACATTGTGTACAGCATTATATTTTGGTGCCTTCCATGTTTCTGAGTTGTTAGGTTTGTTATGTTGGAAGGATGTTATCATAGGTGAGGGAGAGATTACTATTGCGTTAAGGAAGAGTAAGACAGATCAGTTGGGTAGGGGATTCTCGGTGGTGATTAAACCTGACAGGAATCCTAGCCTTTGTCCAGTAACATGGGCCAAAGAATTCAAGAGGAGGTGAAAGAGGAGTGTAGATGAGTTAATTTTTTGTTCAATGGATGGGAAGGTGGTGTTGAGTAGTAGATTCATATGTTTGGTGAGGATGGTTTTACGTTGCATGGGATTTCCAGCTGACAGGTTTGCAGCTCACTCTTTTAGGATCAGTAGGGCTTCAGATTTAGCTAAAGAGGGTAGTTCCATCAAAGTTATTAAGAGATTGGGGAGGTGGTCTTCAAATGCTTTCTCATCATATATTAGGTAAAGTTTTTGGCCTGATTAATAACTTTCTTTTCTTCTTTTCTTTTAAGGAAGCAAATTATCATCTTGGGGCATTCATATATCCACTGAGTGGAGAAGCGTGCGTTAGTCAGGGAAGATGGGAAAAATTTGGGTTTCTCATATTTAGGGTGGTCAGGGACTTGGCATGGGGTAAGGGGTCTTAAGTGGGATAGGTTGCTGCATGAATTTGAAAAGGTTAAATTGAAGTTGGGGTGTCCTTGTATGTTAGTAATTTATTTGGGTGTAATGATTTGGGCATTCTTTCCAAAAAGTGTTTAGTGGATATTATTCTACAGGACCTGCTGTGATTGCAGACATTGTACCTGGGTATGGAAATTGTTTGGTCAGAGTTGGTTCCTCATTTGTGTTGGAGAAATGCTTATAGTTATAGGGTGATTGAAAGGGTCAGGGGGTTCTTCAAGCAGAGATTGGCTAGGCAGTTAAGAATTTTGGGAATGCATTCCATTGAACATAGAGATTTTGGGGATGGAGAGGAGGGCTGGTAGTGAACGGATGGGGTCCATCTTAATGAGGTGGGATTGGATCTGTTTAATCTACATTTGAAGCTCTTTTTAGAGGGTATGGCTGGTGCTAGGGATTAGAAGTGGGAACAGCCTGGGGACCAGGCTGGTGGCGGAGAAGAGGGACAGGATTGTCCTCTTCTTTTACCCCTCTAAGGAAGGTGGTTATTCATTGGTTAATGGTTGTTTAGTCAGGAGATGAGCAGGTATGCTGCTTATTTAAGTGTGCTGGGTGAGTAGGTGCGCTGCCCCGGTGGAGGAGGTATCAGGGTGAGTTGGTACCCTGCCCTGAGGTATAATTGTCCAGGGTGAGTAGTTACGTTGCCCTGAGATCATTGCTGATGAAGACAAATGATGTTGTTTTGTGAGCCTAAGTTCATTGTACAATAATATTCAATAAAGGTCATCAAACGGCTTTATGTGTTTGGTGTGGTTTATTTAAAGGGGGGCCAGGACAATGTATATTTGCATGTATATCTGTACTGATCAAAAGGGACCATTTTCAAATTGTACCCAGGAGCATACAGATTTTAAAGAGGTCAAACATGAGAAAACAGAATCTCATTCAATTCATACTATAATAATGAAACAAGTATAATGCAGACATAGTATTTGACAAAAAAATAAGTAAGTGGCATACATTTGCTATAGGTACTATCAAGAGCAACACCAGTAAGTGTAACAAAGCAAAAATGTACAATCATGAACAAATTTGTAGATGTAGTAGCTTTATATGGCTTTGCAGAAATGTTTGTACTTATAGATCAAGCTATTCATGTGAGGCTCAATGTTCAATAGTGAAAAGACAGAGGATGAGGGAGAGGATGTATGGGTCAGGGCAAAGTATTGTGAGGATGAAGATAATTCTGTAGATGTTTGACTAAAAGTAGAGGGTTAGATGTAGGAGATAAAGGCAAGTATGATACTAGGTAACTGGATCAGGTACTTCAATGTGGTTGCATGTAAATGGAATGGCTGAAGGATTCATGTCTAACACAATTAAAGCTGAGCAAAACGTAGACTGAGATCCAAACAAATCTGACTCACAGATGTCTGTAATTAATGTATCCAACCCTCCTCTCCTGAGGAGTAAAGCAACTGTTGCAGTTTTTAGGAAAACTGTTTTATTAAGTCTTCACAGATTCTTCTGGAGAGGAGGGGTCATAAGCTTGTTATACTAAGGTCAGGGGCAGATTTGTTTGAATCACAATCTAAGTTTTGTTTTGTTTGTCCTGAAATCCAGGTCTCTCGATTACAGATAGGATATCAAAAGCTGCCTTCAGTAAGCGGATTGGTATTATTGTTAAAGCTGAGAGGATAGGCTTCATTACGCAGGTATCATGGAAGCAACTATTTCTTCTCTTGATTGCAAGATACAGAAGTACAGTTCACAACACCATAAGAGTAGCATCTGCAAGACAGATGTACTTTTAATAATAAAATTCCTTTTGTATTACATTTAGCCTTATTTTCTGGGAAATCACAATGTTTTATTAATACAATGAATGAGAAATTTAGCCATGTTACTCAGGAAACCACCTTACTCTTTTCAATAATTGCCATGGGATCTTTTTACATCCATTTGAGTTAACACCAACTCATGCATGTAAGATCATGGTTTAATACCTCATCTGAAGCAGGACATCTCAGGAGTGCAGCACTTCTTTAGGATACACTACACCATTAGGTCCAAGAACCTGGTGTGGAGAGAGAACCCACAACCTTCTGATTATTCTCTTATCAAAGGTGAGTATGCAACTTATGCAGCAACTGAGCGCTCTTCATTATAAGCAGAAAACATAGCTTAGCAGACAGTGTTCATTCCTGCAATATTTTGGTCAAGACCACATTCACAGGACATAACAGTGTTAACTATAGTGACATTTTATCACAGTATGACCCATACACTGTGAATGATGAATATGAGTGTCTGAAAAGACAGGAAAAAGACTTGCATACTTTATGGGCAATGTTTGCTCTGATGTCATAAAAATATATCTAGTACATGAAACCAAAAGTGATTATTACTAAGGGAATGATATTCTTCATTTTTTTAAAATATTTTAAAGCTTCAAAATCTCTGAGTTGGTATTTAAAATGGCTGTATGATGAAAATGTATTAATGGAAAATTCTTACATTATATGCTGAGTAATAGCAGATCTACTAATTGCTGAAAGAAGGTATAGTAAATACATGCATACAGTCATACATACAAACATGAGCATGCACGTGCACAAACATATACACACACACACACACACACACACACACACACACACACACACACACACACACACACACACACACACTCTCTCACATACACATAAATGCACACTAAGGAGTAATGCTTTAGACACTATTTTAGTGTTTAAATATGTACCACCTCCCACAACACTGAATAATAAAGTTTAATGATTTAGCAACTATTCTAGTGGTTACATTACAATTGCCATCTCTATAATACTATACAGTAAGGAGTAATGATTTAGTCAGTATTATGTTTACATGATAATTGCCATTTCCCATAACAATACTATACAATAAGGAGGAATGATTTAGTCAGTATTATGTTTACATGACAAGTGCCATTTCCCATAACAATACTATACAATAAGGAGGAATGATTTAGCCAGTATTATGTTTACATGACAAGTGCCATTTCCCATAACAATGCACAATAAGGAGTTATGGATTTAAGCCATACTATAGTGTTTACACAACGAGTGTCATCTATCATAACATTGTACAATACAAATAACGATTTAGTCACCTTTATAATGTTTACATGACAAGTCCCATCTTCTATAACACTACACAATAAGGAGTAAAGATTTAATCATTATTATAATGTCTGTGTGAAAAGTCCCTTCTCCCATAGTACAATACAACCGTGAGTAATGATTTAGACACTTTTACAATGTCTGTGTGACAAGTCCTTTCTCCCATAGCACTATACAATAAGGATTAATGATTTAGGCACTATTCTAGCTATTACATGTAAGGTCCCAGCTTTCATAATACTGCATAGTATGAAGAAATGAACGTGGGCATTATTCAATGATTCCAGGCACTATGGCATAGTGAAATACAAATGAACTTTCTACTGCACCACAGGTACAGTGAGTCAGATCCAGCTAGTAAAAAGATTGGTAATGTAAAGGACACTAGTATAGTATAGTAGAACAGCATGGGATTATTGTTCCACTGGGATAGTTATCCTGTCCATTGCAAGGAAGCTTGCATTTGTTTGGTGCACTACACAATACGGAATATTGTCTCTTTTATAATGTTTAAATGACATGTCCCTTCTCATATTACACTACACAATAAGAGTAAATATTTAGTCACTTTTATGACAAGTCCCATCTCTCACTAAAAAATAAGAAATAATTATTCAGTCACTTTTATAACATTTAAATGACAAGTCCCACCTCCCATAGCACCACACAAGGTACAATGATTCAGT
The DNA here is from genome assembly GCF_019279795.1 of Protopterus annectens. Classification (NCBI taxonomy): domain Eukaryota; kingdom Metazoa; phylum Chordata; order Ceratodontiformes; family Protopteridae; genus Protopterus; species Protopterus annectens. The sequence goes on along the minus strand of NC_056738.1, from coordinate 571,698,455 downwards.
CACTTTTATAATGTTTAAGTGACAAGTACCATCTCCCATAATACTACATAATATGGAGTAATGACTTAATCACTTTTATCATGTTTATGTGACAAGTCCCATCTTCCATAGCACTGCATAATTAGAAGTAATGATTTAGTCACTTTATCATGTTTATGTGGCAATTTCTGCTTCCCATAGCACTATACAATAAGGAGTAATGATTTAGTCACTTTATCATGTTTATGTGACAATTTCTGCCTCCCATAGCACTATACAATAAGGAGTAATGATTTAGTTACTTTATCATGTTTATGTGACAGTTTTCATGACAATTTTATGACAAGTCCCATCTCTCACTAAAAAATAAGGAATAATTATTCAGTCACTTTTATAACATTTAAATGACAAGTCCCACCTCCCATAGCACCACACAAGGTACAATGATTCAGTCACTTTTATAATGTTTAAGTGACAAGTACCATCTCCCATAATACTACATAATACGGAGTAATGACTTAATCACTTTTATCATGTTTATGTGACAAGTCCCATCTTCCATAGCACTGCATAATAAGAAGTAATGATTTAGTCACTTTATCATGTTTATGTGGCAATTTCTGCCTCCCATAGCACTATACAATAAGGAGTAATGATTTAGTCACTTTATCATGTTTATGTGACAATTTCTGCCTCCCATAGCACTATACAATAAGGAGTAATGATTTAGTTACTTTATCATGTTTATGTGACAATTTCTGCCTCCCATAGCATTATACAATAAGGAGTAATGATTTAGTTACTTTATCATGTTTATGTGGCAATTTCTGCCTCCCATAGCACTATACAATAAGGAGTAATGATTTAGTCACTTTATCATGTTTATGTGACAATTTCTGCCTCCCATATCACTATACAATAAGGAGTAATGATTTAGTTACTTTATCATGTTTATGTGACAATTTCTGCCTCCCATAGCACTATACAATAAGGAGTAATGATTTAATCACTTTTATAATGTTTACATGACAAGTCCCGTCTGCCATAGTGCTGCACAATAAGGAGTAATGCTTATTCACTGATTCCAGGCAATACTGCATAGTAGAATACAAATTAACTTTCTACTACACCACAGGCACAGTGAGTACAGTATAGTAGAGGAGCATGGGATTATGGTTCCACGAGAATAGTTACCCTGTCCAAGGAAGCTTGCATTTGTCTGGTACAGTAAATATTTCCATGTGGGAACCTATCACTCTACAATTTGTTTCCACAGCACCTCCTTCTCCATTGCTGGCCATCAGGTCCTTCTGTACTTTGAAAAAAGTATGGCCTTATGTTAATCTGATTTAAACACACAGCAACACGAAATATCCAAAAAACACACTCAGGAGGCAGTCACTGGAAAGAAACTCCAATTTTTAATGGTGCTTCTGGTACCTCGACAAGCAGCCCTCAAGGAATAACATAAGCCACCAGCCTTTCCCATTTTATATCAAACTGCTCCAATTAAACAATCATCCATCACCCAATAATCTACTACAATAATCTGCTTAAACAAATATATCCAACTCATTACATCCGAGTGATGTCTCCAGGTGCATCTGCAGTTAACTCCTACTGATGCCTCTAGGCTTCAAATATTGCTCATTCATATTTGAATCAATAATTCCAAAACCATGCTATGTACAAGATTTTAAAAAACTTCATCTTAAAGCTTACACAATGGCCAACTCAACTGCATTAATATTTCACCTCTGTCTAGTGCATGTAAATATATATTAACTGTTGTTTTTATGATATTAATTTCTATAGATATCATTTGCAATTTTTTCTAAATATCTCAACAACCAAGTAATACAGGCAGAAATGCTTAGCCTACTATGAAAGCTCTCAGCTAGATGAATAAAATGCTACTGACAGTATGTGTGTAACTTGAGTGTTTGCTGAGATATCGTAAGTGCTTTACAAAATATTACAAACGTGATAGTTGCTGTGTTTCTGTGACTTATAAAATTAAGTTTGTGACCTAGATCCTAAAGAATACTACCACTAGAAATATTATACTTCTTTCATAACCCCTATGGTTCCAGAGATTTTAACATTTGTTTGAAATGTGAGGACATAATTTGATTCTCTCTAAAGGCTTAGGCTCCGCCCATTGGAAGTTACACTGCAAACTTCCTGAGCTCCATTGGAGTGAATGAGATAAAAGGGTAAAATATTTTTTCTTATACAATAAGTTACAAAACATCATATATATAATATTATAACTTACACATTTAAATTCACATCCAGATTCATACCTTTAGGTTTTAAAGTATTATAATTTAGAAAGAACCTGCTTTCCATTTTTAATAAACTAGCTAAAAACTCCCAACCCCTAGCAAGAAAAGCTGTAGCCAACACACTAAAGAAGGAACTAACATTAAAATGCCCATGTGCATTAATAAAGTGTTCAGCTACTGGGCTATCCAAATTCCTATTTCTAATATGTCCCAGATGTTGAAGAATTCTAACTTTTACCATACGTTTTATCTGTCCAACATACCACCTAACAGGAGTACACCCACACCCTACTATATAAACCATGCCACAAAAAACACATGGAAACCTTCACATAGAATGAAATAATTTACCATTAATTTTTCTACGTGAAATGTTCTTAATCGTAGAATATACATTACATCTTTCACAATGGAAGGAGCCCATATTAGCCCCCTGGAAAGAAACCTTCTTGAAACCTAACAATTCCCTTAAATTGAAATACCCTTGATAAGAAAATGTAACATGTGAAGGGAACAAATGCTCATCCTCACATACCACAGGCCACAAATCTTTCACTGATCTCCTCAAAATATCAGAAAATGGGGGAAAATCTGGTAACAAAAAACAAAACTTTGTCCTGACTATCAGTATCCTGATCAGAATGATGCCTTTTAAAACCACTGTTACGACGCCTACTACATCTACTACCACAGCTACTACCCCCACCTTCTACATTAATCTGGCAATATGAAAATGAATGTTCGCATGGTCTATAACTATGGAAAGCATATAGAATGTTAATTTGTCTAGAGATAATGTATCAAATCAGTTCTCTGATTCATTGGAACAAGTGTGGCACATTTGGTATTTCACTGAGTGACAATAGTATATATTTTTTTTAATTTTTAAATGCTCAAATATGATTTACAGCTTATAATATAACAGTAATTGTTAATGTTTCCTTAAGGTACAACAAGAAAAGGGATTCTTCCTGAATAACTGCCAGTTTAATAGTACATGTTAGTTGACCAAAAGCCACGTAATGAAACAACAAGTCAATCAAAATACATCTATCTTTATCTATCTATATATATATATATATATATATATATATATATATATATATATATATATATATATATATATATATATATATATATATATATATACACACACACACACACACATATATATATATATATGTTTTTTTATCACCCCATAATTAATTAACCAACTAATACTCATTGAATGTTTAGGCAAGGGTAAACCCCTGACTACAGTGATGCTCTCATTTGATGAATTTGTGCTTTGACCAAATGCAATTATTGAGCACTTGTCTGTTTCATAACAGGTAGGGTATCCCAGTGTTTTGTGTATTTAAATTGGTCAACACAAGTTTTTAACAGTGAGACTTTTCAGCATGTAATCACTAAATTTACAGTATAGGTTCATAGGTTCATAGGTTGGTACTAGGCTATCAGCCCTAGGGCCTATACAAGCCTAGCCATAACAATTCCCTGACTGTTTCTTCCCACACTATTTACTTCCCTGGACCCCTGTCTAACAGGGCGACTGACGTGATCCCCGGGGTGAATTTCCTTTCTCCCATCCAATCGTCAAGGTTCCTTTTGAAGAGGGCCAAAGAGGCACTCTGCTTGACATGTATGAGCAATCTATTCCAGAGTCTGGGGAGTCTCTGGGTAAGGAACCTATCCCTCCAGCATGTTTTGTTTATTGTGATGACAAGGTTTAGATCCCTGGAGCATGTGGCTCTGAGGGATTGGGATTTCTTTAAGTGTAGCATGTCCAGCAGCTCTGGGTTTGACATGGCCTTGTATGTTAAGCAGAGATCACCTCTGAGTAGACGATATGCAACATTGTATAGCTGGAGTTTTTTAAGACAGTCAGCGTAGGGCATCTGCTTTAGGCCTGTGATTCTCTTAGTGAGGTATTTCTGCAGTCTTTCCAGTTGTTGCAGATGTCTTGAGAGGTACATACCAAAGGGGGCATTGTATTCTATAATTGGTCTAATGAGGGATGAGTACAGTGGGACAATGACCTCCTTTTTTCTGGATGAAAAGCCCTTAGTGATGAGGTGTGCCACATAGAAGGATTTCCTGACAGTTGTGGCGATGTGGTTATAGAAGGTGAGACCAGTGTCCACCTGTGACCCTAAGTCTCTTATCACACTTTTGGTGTTTAATGTACTGCCACCTATATGGTAATTCACGGGTATATTTTTTTTCCCAAAGGGGATAACTATACATTTCTTGGCATTGAGCTTGAGCCCATGGCTCTGGCACCAAGCATCTGTTTCTGTAAGGCCCTTTTGTAGAGTATTCACATCATTTGGGGAGTCAATAATGGCTGCCAGTTTGCAGCCATCTGCAAACTTTGTTAGCCAGAGTCTCTTAGTTTTGGCCTGTACTTCAGACAAGTAGATGCCAAACAAGAGCAGTCCCAGGACTGAACCCTGAGGTACTCCACTTGTCACTTGTCTGGAGCTGGATTTGGAGTCGGCTACTTTTACAGTGTGGGTTCTATCAGTAAGCCAGTTAGCAACCCATTGGGTGACGTACGGATTAATGCCCAGCTTATTAAGTATATCTATGATTCCAGAGTGGGGGATGGTGTCAAAGGCCTTGGCAAGGTCTAGATAGGCTGTGTGGACCACCTTACCCTTGTCCATAGCTCTGGAGACTGATGTGAAGAAGTCAATCAGGTTCAGGAGACAAGATTGGCCCTTCACGAACCGAAACTGGATGGGGTCCAGTGTTTGAAGGTTGCCAATGTCTTTGTTTATAAGTTCCCTGATAATACGCTCCATGGCCTTGCAGATAAGGCTAGACAGACTGATGGGATGGTAGTTTTCAGGATCCAAGGTGGATCCCCCCTTGTGGAGTGGGATAACTGTAGCTCTGCACCACTCAGTGAGCACGAAACCTGAGGTGAGGCTATGATTAAACATGGCACTTAGGTGAGGTACAGTTTATATTGTAGTTCATGTAGTTCACAAACCGGGATGTCATCTGGTCCCATGGATGTTGTATTCTTAGCTTTGGAGAGTGCGTTTTTTTACCTGTGTGGCCATTATTACCAGAATTTGGCAATCTTCCAGTATTGAGATGGGCCATTTAGGGGTTGATAAGGGGGTGAAGTTGGCACTTAATCGATCTGCAAGGATATTGGCAATATCCTTGGGATCAGTATATTTAATGCCATTCTGTTTTAGCTCAGAGCAGATCTGAGCATTGCCATTTAGATTCTTGACATAGTTATAGAATGCCTTGTGATTGTCTTTGGAATCTCTGGCAATTTTATTTTCGTAACTAGCTTTGGAGGATTTTATGAGGGATCTCAGTTTCTTACTGAGGCTGGTAAGGGAGTTTTTTGCATCCTGGGATTTTCCTCTTTTCTGCAACAGTTTCTTCCTTTTGTTGTAAAGTATGTTTATGGCAGGGGACCACCAAATTGGCTTCCTTTTTTTGGATGAGAGCATCTTGGTTCTATTTGGGATGGCACGATTCATGCATGAGTGGATGTGCTCATACAGTGCCTTAGTGTAGGATTCAGCAGTTGAACTTTCAGTTCCCATCTGCATGGGTGTCATGAAGTTTGTCACTTCTGACTTGAGTAGCATGAAGTTGGCTTTGGAGAAGTTTTTTATGGAGGTTTCCTTACTGGGGGGTGGGAGTGGGATGTGAATGTTAAGGATGATTAGCTTATGATCAGACCTGACTAACGAGGGGGTAACCATAGGTGTGGAGCATCGATTTCCCATGTTGCTAATGACCAGGACTAGGATATTGGAGCCCCTGGTGGGACTATGGATTAGTTGATCCAGGGTGTTGGAGTTTATGAATTCCAAGAACCATTGGGCAAAGGTGTTGGTACATGAGTAGTTTTCCCAATTAATGACAGGGTAGTTAAAATCACCCAGCATTAGGGCATTTGGTTCTATCTTAATATTTTTCAGTATGTTTAGAAAGGTGTAGTGAGAATCTTGGGGTATGGTGGGGGATCTGTAGCAAGCTACAATTTGGATTGCAGTCTTACCTAGTGTTAGTTGCACCTGGAGAATTTCAGACGCATTGTGTTGGGCAACTAGCCTGGTGGTGTCAATATCCTTGGTGAATATTGACACTCCTCCACCTTTAATGTTTCGGTCCTGGTTTGGTGGCCGAAAAGTGTGGTATAAACTTTTCCTCAAACCACTTAAAGTACCAGGCTACTTTCAGTGCTAACAAGTGCATGCTTTTATTTCTATATCAAAACCACCTCATTAAACAGAATAATTTTCTGTTGCACAGCGTATCCAAACAAAATGTGATTCTTATAGAATATAAATTGCAATCTCATCCCTTCAGATTTTGCAGATTACATTGTGATAGGTTTTAGCACTGCACATTTTCAGTTAATAAGGAACCTATCCTTGAAGTGCATAATCACATTGACTACACTCTTTAAAAATACAGATTCTTTAAAATAAGAATGTATATGCTGGAAGGCTCAAAATGGATATGAGGAAGCATTTTTTTAGGGAAAGAGTGGTAAATGATTCAGACTTCACAAAGAAGTAGCAGCATCCAAAAACTAGAGAAATATGTAATGCATGTGGCAAATGTAAGGGAATGCTTATAGTTAAACACTGGAAAGTGAAATAAACTGTTAGGTTGAATCCCCAGACTTTTGATAAGTGGGCAGATAAGATAAGCACAGTGCTCCTTATCTGATATCAGATGATTGTGTAGTTTTCTAACTGAATAAAGGGGATTTGCATATGCCCATTTTAATACATTCTGCTACTGTTGTATTTGTAGCTGTGGTATTCCCTTTTAAGTCCCTTTTATTTTTTTAATGAGATCAGTACTGCCCGCGGATAAGTCTTGTCTATTGTAAGTCGCTATAGAGTTTCTTTTCACCCAGTCACATTCGTTTGTCTTTTGGGACTTCCATTACGTAGCATGCTGGACATTCTAACTGGATCTCAGTTTCATTGGTAAGAGTCAAATGTGAGTTTACAAAATGATCAAATGATGTCATTTTCTGTTTTTCTCAATGTTTGCTTACAGGGTAACGATGCCTGTTGGCACAAAGCAGTTGAAAAATAATTACAGAGCATCTGGTAATTTTCTGGACATTAATGGTTAGTAAGGGAAACACTGGCAAAAGACCCTGTAATGGAATGAGCAGCTGTTAGATCATTATTAGAATTCCACATGCAATGATAATAATGAGACTGCATTTGCAATATTTTTTTTTTAACTAGGCTTCTCTATTATGGGAATTCGGAGTAAGCTTTTTGTTTATAACTGTTCTGAAGTGGATAGTACTGACGTACACTGTTGTTACATGAGTAAGTATGACTCTTGTTGTGACAATAAACATACAGAGAATTTTAGCATATACATCATACCTGCCATTAATTAATAAAAAGGTCAACCAAACTGAAATGTATTTAATGAATATAATATAGGTTAGGTAAAATTAACTGGGCTTCTAATACAGAATCATTTTCCTTTATATTGATATCAGTTTGGGATAATGCTTGCAAAATTTAAAGTACTTGCAGAAATATACTCATTAGACAAAAATGTGTATATTTATCCATAAGCATATCTGTATTATCCAGTAGGGCTGCAAAGTACTGTGTTGGCCATGAGGGGAGCTGGAGTGCAAAGTAAAGGCACTAGACCTGGGCTTAAGCTTCCACTTGCACATTGTGTCATCCTAAATATACTATTCTCTTTTAACCACATGTTACAGTGTAACCCACACTTAGAAACTGTGAGCTTCTTCTTGTTAATACCCACCTTTAATAACACCTCACATCTAAAATGATGACAGCCTTTTGTATAAAAATGCTGACTTTTGGTTCATAATATGTTAAATTTGATGTACTAGGAGATGTTTTATTATCAGTTAATTATCAGCATAAGCCTATGCACCTGCTTATTTACATGTCACAAGAAATGTGGGCATCTGTTTAGTACAGTACCACACGAAATCTGTGTACCTACTCAGTGTGGTGCCATGTTAATGTACTATCACAGGAATTCTATGCTTACACTCAGTGCACTACCCATAACCATTTGTTTACCTGTGAATTACCAACATAAATCTGCGCACCTGCTCATTTCAGTGTAACAAGAAATCTGGACATCTGATTAGTGCAGTCCCATTGGAAATCTGTGAACCTATTCCATATAGAATTATAAGATGTTTGTTGAGCAACTTTGTGTAATCAAACAGTACCACAAGAAGTCTGTGGACTTAGTTCAGTATCACAAAACAAATTGGACCATGATAGCTGCAGTACTACAAGAAGTCTGCACATTTGTTTAGTTCAGTACCACACAATGTCCTGGAACATGACAGATGCAGTACCACAAGGAGTTTGTGCACTTGCTGAGTTCAGTATCACAGAATGTCTTAGAACACGATAAATGCAGTAGCACAAGAAATATGTGCACTTGTTCATTTCAGTACGACAGAATGTCTTGGAAGATAATAAATGCAGCACCACAAAAATACCGTAGATATCCTCTGTACCACAGGTTGGCTATATATCTGAACAATATAGTACCACAGGAAGTCTATGTATATGTCCATGCTTATTGCAGCATAAGACATCTGTACATCTTCCAGTCAGTGCAGTTAAACAAGAAATGTGCAGACCTGCTCAGTGAATCACCATAGGAAGTCTGTGTCCCAGCTCAATGTAGTACAGCAAGAGTCCTTTGTACCTCACTCAGCGCAGTGCCACAAATGTTTAATGCTCCTGTTTGGTATAGTGCCATAAGAAGTCTGCGCAACTGCTTGAGGTAGTGCCACATGAAGACTGCACACCTCCTAAGTTAAGTATCACAAGAATGATATGTCTCTACTCAGTACAGTACAGTACTGCATTAAATCTGCATACCTGATCAATATGCACTTACTGGTAACAGGTATAAGGCATATTTATTCATATTAATTAAGACAAAATCATGGGATGTGTGATGGTCGCTATTCAGGGCCGGTAATCAAGAAGCCACAATCCTCACCACAGATACCAATGAGGGATGGCAACTAGGAGCAGGGATGGATACACACACAGTATTTTTAAATGCAGCTCACTGCACCAAGCACAATTTCCTTTAAGAGCACACAGGGAGCACACCGCAGACCTGGGGTTGCATTCTCTTTCTCTCTCCAGGTCCCAAACAAGACTCCACAAAGACCACTTTGGAGCTCTGTGTCCCTGTTCCCATTAGTTCACACACACACACACACACACACACACACACACACACACACACACACACACACACACACACACACACACACACACACACACACTTGGATATTTGATTTTCACACGCACACAGACCTGGGAAAGGCTGGCATAGATTTACCAGTTGTACCCTGTCTTCCCAGAATATGAGGTAATTATGCTGCCACCAGTCAACTACTCTAAGGCTCTTACAAGGGTGCCCAATTATACTGAGTAAAATTAATACTAATACAAATGGTAGAGTTTGACTAATGCAAAAAGGCTTTCAGGAGTGGCCACAGTGTCACTAAAATATGTATAAGTACTCTCAAGATGTTAAAAGTATTCTCTAAAGGACCAGCAACTATGAAAGTTATAGAAATATTTAATAATAAATAATAAAATAGAAAACATGAAAATGCTGACTATCTAGTCGCAATAAACACCAGAGTTTCAATCACAGTAGATATAAAAAAATAACACAGTTGAAGATGTTCACACAGATGAAGAAAAAACAATACTTAACTAATCTCACTATATTTTCCTGACTGACTAAAGAATTACTGTTCTCTGGTTATTTACTAAAGCAAGGCAAGATGATGAGTGCTGAGCTGCTTACTACAGCAAGGTAAGATGAAGTGTGAGAATACATGAGATATATGTGAAATATCTTTCCTGTCAGGCTCCAAAGTACTACTGTGAGAGTTCTGGAATATCCCTCAGTAATATCTAAAAAAAATTATTTCAGTGCTGGTTATAGAATGACTCACATCTGGTTACCTGTCTCTGATACAATACGCACTGAGAGCTTTGCTAAAATATGTTGCAGCATCTGAAAGCTATAAAACAGTTTCAAAAACTTCCATACTTCCAGGGTAGCAAACAGTTCACCCCTAAGGACAATACAGTAATATTCCTAGTCCTGTTTTTTTCCAGACATTTTTTGTCTCCGGCTGCCATAAGACCAGTAAGATGGCTTAAACCAACCCATTTAATTTTCAACCTATTTTTCAAAATTAGCTGGACTGAGATTAACCTCTTCACTTCCACAATTGTCTGTTCAAACATATACATTTAATCAGTTATAATAATACTGTCTGACATACGTGTACATCTCATTTCTGTCAAGCAGGACCCATTGTGGGTACATTTTTAACACAAGCAACTTTACATATACATTTTTAACACAAGCATCTGAACAAATCAGTGTGATAGTTAAATGGCATAAAATCCTTTACAAAACTCTAACTAGCTATGCTGGCATATGTTACACATGCACTGCCCTACTCTCCCTGACACAGATGGCACTACCTCATATCATCAGAGGATGTATGAAATATCATGCAAACAACAGACGGATATGCTACTGACAGAGTCACACATGAATACCACACAGCACTAGGAATTCTTTTTGCCTCATTCTCTAATAAACATTGGTAACAGAGCACAAATCAATCAAGCTCTAAGGATTCAGGACTAAAGCTGCTCATTTGTTATGGGCAAAACTGAGACTAATCAGTGATCACTTTATTTTCCAGATGTAATGCAGGTGAGCTTCTAAAGGAATTATAAGCCTTTTCTGCTTCTACCAGAAGTAATATAAATGCCACATATCTTTTTTTCCCATGACACAGATAGACATAGTAGCCTTTAACATACAAGCTAGTGGTCAATTTGCAATGGTCATCTTACAATGACCATTTGATTACAATCCTGTAAACATATAAAATATATGTATAATATAATGTAATATATATATATATATATATATATATATATATATATATATATATATATATATATATATGTGGTTACACAATGCTCCTATCTGTTGGCAGCCATATGGTAGAGGAAGGACAATCCAATTTACATTTTGTCTTGTGTCTCATTGCATGTGTACCCCTTTATTATCCATAGGGATCACTACATAGGCTGAGGGTCTATACCTCCAAAAATGCAAGCAGGCTTTAAACTATTCATGTCTTCATATGACAGTGAGGCCCTCAGGTACTGAACTGCTAGACAAATGTGTGTCACAGGTAGGGAACATCAGTGCTGTGAGGTGTAAACACACATAGTAATCCAACCTGTCTCCTAGTACCACTTTCACTCGCAGAGTTCTGTGCTCTCGCTGCAGCATAAGCATTCCCCATACCAGAATAAGAAACTGGAATATGCAGTTTACATTCATCATAAAACATGTAGTAAAGTAGTCACTGGCGTCTTCCCACAGCTTGTTAATGTCATTAAACAAGTTGTAAAGTTGTTAAGGGTGTATTACCACAGCTTATTAATGTCATTAAACAAGTAGTAAAGCAATACCTGCAGTGTTACCACAGCTTGTTAAGGCTGATGACTGCACATAGGTTCATAGGTTCATAGGTGTGTACTAGGCTAATGGCCCTGGAGCCTTTACAAGCCTAGCCCATAGGATTACCCTGGTATTGTGCCACCCGGCCTTAGTTCCCAGTGCCTCTGTCAAGTAGAGCCACTGGAGTGATCCCTGGGGTGAATTTTCTATTTCCCATCAACTCATCAAAATTTCTCTTGAAGAGGGCCAGTGAGGTGCTCTGCTTGACATGTATGGGAAGTCTATTCCATAGCATGGCAAGTCTCTGGGTTATGAACCTGTCCCTCCAGCATGTTATTTTGATTGTAGTAATGAGCTTGAGATCTCTGGAGCATGTGGAGCGGAGGTATTGGGATTTCTTTACATGTAGCATTTCTAACAAAGCTGGGTCAGACATGGCTTTGTAAGTCAAACAGAGATCGCCTCTAAGTAGGTGATATGAGACAGAGAATAGTTGGAGTTTTTTGAGTCTGTCCATATAGGACAAGGGTTTAAGGCCTAGGATCCTCTTTGTGAGGTACTTTTGCGGCCACTCCAGTTGTTGCAGGTGTCTTGTGAGGTACATGCCAAGTGGAGCATTGTACTTGATGATTGGCCTAGTGAGGGAAGAGGGAGACAATGATCTCTTACTTCCTGCCTGCAAAACCCTTAGTAATGAGACGTGCCACAAAGAAGGACTTTCTGACCACAGTGGCAATGTGGTGGTCAAAAGAGAGGTTTCTGTCAACCTGTGTTTCCAGATCTCTTCTGTGTTTAGTGGACTACCATCAATGTGGTAATTCTTGGGAATCGGGTTTTTCCCAAGGGGGATGATGACACATTTTTTTGGCATTGAGCTTAAGGCCATGGTTCTGATACTAGTTGTTGGTCTCAGTGAGGCCTTTCTGTAGGATGTCAACATCACTTGGGGAGCTAATAATAGCTCTCAACATGCAACTGTCTGCAGACTTTGTCAGCCAGAATCCCTTCATGTTGTCCTGGACTTCAGAGAAGTAGATACCAAATAAGAGAAGACCCAGGACCAAACCTGTGGGACTCCACTCGTGACTGGTCTGTAGTATGACTTGGAGTCAGCTACTTTCACACTGTTGGTTCTATCTGTGATACAGTTTGCAACCCACCTAGTGACATAGGGGCTGATGCCAAGCTTAGTGAGTTTTTCTATGATTCCTGAGTGGGGAATGGTATCAAAGGTCTTGGCCAGATCAAGGTAGGCTGTATGATCCACCTTGCCTTCATCCACAGCTCTGATGACTGACTCAAAGAAGTGGACCAAGTTGAGCAGGCATGATCTACCCTTCACAAAAAAACAAACTGTGTAGGATCCAGAGTTTGGAGATTCCTATATCCTTGTTTATTAGGTCCCTGATGATGCATTCCATAGCTTTGCATATCAGACTCGTCAGGCTAATGGGCCGATAGTTCCCACGGTCTGTAGTCACTCCTCCTTTGTGGAGAGGGATGACTGTAGCAGTGCACCATTCGGTAGGGACAAAGCCTGAGGTGAGGCTGTGATTGAACAGGGCACACAGGTGAGGTGCCAGTTCACTCTGCAGTTTATGTAGAACACAGCCAGGGATATTGACAGGTCCCATAGAAGCTGTATTCTTGGCCTTGGACAGTGCTGTTTTAACCTGTGCAGCAGTAATACTGGGTGCCTAGCAATCTATTGGTATTGTGATTGGTCCTTTGGGGGGGCTGGTAAAGTTGGCACTGAATCTGTTGGCCAGTATATTGGAAATATCTGTTGGCTTGGTATAAGAGGTACCACTGTGCAGTAGCTCAGAGCAAATTTGGGTGTTGCCGTGGAGATTCTTTACATAACTATAGAAGGCCTTGTGGTTGTCTTTACTATCTGCTGCAGTTCTGTTTTCACAGCTAGCTTTAGAGGATTTGATGAGGGATCTCAACCTTTTGTTGAGGCTGATAAGGGAGTTTTTCCAGTCTTGGGACTTCACCTTATTCTGCATCAGTTTCCTCCTTCTGTTGTAGAGTTTGTTTATGGCAGGGGACCACCAGACTGGCTTCCTTTTTCTTGAGGAGAGCATCTTGGTTCTATTGGGTATGGCGAGATCCATGCATTTGTGTATGTGTTAGTACAGTGCATTGGTGTATGATTCGGCGGTCATGCAACTATTCTCCATTTGCATGGGTGCTGTGAAGTTAGCCACCTCTGTTTTTAGGAGCCCAAAGTTAGCTTTGGAGAAGCTTTTCATGGTGGTTGCCTTTGTGGGGGGTGGGAGGGATGTGGATTTCCAAGGTGATTAGTTTGTGGTCAGATCTAACCAGGGAGAAGTTGACTATTGGTGTATAGCAACAGTTGCCCATGTTAGTAATGACCATGTCAAGGATGTTACTACCTCTAGTGGGGGTAAGAACAAGCTGGTTCAGGGCATTGGAATTAATGAATGCTAGGAAGCGTTGGGCAGGTGTGTTGGTACATGAGTAGTTTTTCCATTTAATGGAGGGGTAGTTGAAGTTGGCCAGGATGACAGTATTAGGTTGGACCCTAATATTCTTCAGGGTGCTTAGGAACATGTAGTGTGAGTCTTGGGACATGGTTCGGGACCTATAGCAGGCTACAACCTGAATCACTGTCTTACCCAGTGTTAGCTGCACCTGAAGTATCGGAGCTGCATTATATTGGACTACCAGTCTGGAGGTGTGCGCATCTTTTATGAATATGGAAACACCACTGCCTTTGGAGGTTCGGTCCAAGTTCTGGGGCCGAAAGGTGTGGAATGAGTTATAGCCTGGTAGTGCAGGGGTGCTTTCTGCTGTCTTAAACCAGGTCTCTGTTACAGCACAAATGTCGATGTTCTCCATTTTAAGGAGTGCTTTGGGCGAGTGCATTTTGAGATTTAGACTTCTAGCATTGAGCAGCATGACCCTCAGATTGCATTTGTTTGTAGTTGAAATGGTGGTAATTCGGTCTATGGAACACCACTGAAAAAAGGCACTGTAGGGGTGGCAAGAGCCTTGGCCATTATCCAGAAGCCCAGGGGGTGACAGATGTAGGCCATCTTTTGCCAAGCATCGAGGTCTGTCAATCATGTCATCCCCGGCAGACAGCTACTGGATCCACAGGAACTTAGCCAATTGTTGAAATCAATCATTTTCTGCTTGTACTGTGGTATCATTTTGGGTGAAGGTAGGATGGTGCTCAGGGCTAGGGTCATACTCGCCTTGGCTACATAATCCAAGAGCTCCTCCATGTCTCTTTTCATGTAGTTCAGGGAGGTAAATCTCAGGTCATTCACACCCATATGTACAATGACAGAATCATATTCGTACCTGTTGAGGGACCTGAGTGCATGCGTTATGTGGCAGATCCTGGCACCTGACAGGCAGCTGACTGTTACTTTCTCCTTATTCAACCTAGTGAGTGAGACATCAGTGTGCCTCACTATTGAGTCGCCTATGACTAGTGTGTTGGGCATGTTGTTTTGCCTTAGGAGCTTTGGTTGAGTGGCACACTGTTTAGGAGAGTTATGCATCTCATGATTAGTGTTGTGTTATGGTGGTTGAGTGTGTTTCTGCCTTGGAGGTCTCTGCTGTTTTTGTAGATTTTTATTGAGAGCCTCCACCAAGGTAGGTGTGTGGTTTGTGTTTTTATGTGAAGGCAGTGCTGGTGTGTGTTCTGGAGGGCTATGTGTTCCATGTGGTGTGGTGCAAGTGTTGACTTTTTCCTCTTGACCAGCTATTCCAGTCTTGCTGGAGAGTGCGTGCCTTCCAATTTGGATATAGACGTGCATCTCTCGCAAGTCTGAGTGTTGGGGGGTAAGAGGAGAGGGTTCATCAAACACCGATGAGAGTGGGATTTGAACCCAAGCATGCACAGCACAGTAATAAACATGTAGAGTTTTGTACTCTGCTAACCAGGATACAGTATATGATATATGGTAGGATGAACTCATCACTTATTTAAAGCTCACTCATCACCTAATACTAAGCCTCGTGTATGAGTCTATCAAAAATGCTGATCTTCAGGCCAGCTCCATTCTTTATATAAAATCCTGTCTTTGTCCTATGTACATATGCATTTATTTAACTTTCTATCTGTCTGTCTGTCTATCAGTAAATCTATCTATCTGTCTATCTATGGATTTGTTATTCTTATTTATTAATTTATTTAGCAGTTGTTAACCAGGTAAATAAACTGGTCTAAAAACATTTTCCTCTATGTGCAGATCCAGTGAGACAAAAAAAGCCATTTATAATAAAATTAGATCATACAGCAATATAGAAATATGATTAAGTCAATTGAATATACATCAGTGCAGTATGAATATTTAATTAACCTTAGTGTTTAAACCAGCCAGAAAAACACATAAAGTTAAAGCATAGCATGGCTGTATATAGATAACTTTCAAATAAATATGCCTATGTACAATTTTGCATGGTAAAATAAATATAGACAATACAAAGTGTAGACGGTTCACTGAGTGCTGCAACCAGGCAGCTTATGAGTAATGTATCACCAGACAGCTTAAAAGTAATGCTGTATCAGCAGACAGCTTTACGAGTAATGCTGTATCACCAAGTAGCTTACGAGTAATGCTGTATCATCAGACAGCTTACGAGTAATGTATCACCAGACAGTTTACAAGTAATGCTGTATCACCAAACAGCTTACGAGTAATGATGTATCATTAGCCAGCTACAAACTATTCACAGTTACTGTCTTTTGATACCTGTGATTTTAGTCTTTTCTTGAAGGTAGTTGGTTTCTGAGCAAATGATTTGGGGAGCTTTATTCCAGCATGATGGAGCCAATCTAGTGAATATTTTTTTTCACTGATGGCTAGTTTAAACGGAGTCTGGATGACAAGTGGTCCTGTCCTATATGCCCATTTCTTCTAGTGCCATAGGTGCTAGAGGAGTTGCCACATGGGAGGTGGCAACAGAGCTGCCAATGTCAGCTCATCCATGTTGATGGGCTGTGATTGGTCCATGAGAGAAGAACTTAAAGTGTATTCATGCCTAAGTAACATCTATCCCTACAAAATCCAGTTCCAGTGTGTACACAAGCATGTATTCACACTACTGTGTATGTATTAATGTCTCAGTTGTGAGAGAGATAAGAATATAACTAGAAATTCCTTCACTCCATGAAGGATGAGGAATCGACTCTTCATGCTTTACTTTTATCTGTGAGTGTAACAAATAGGCTGGTAGGGAGAATGAGAGTGCTGGATGTTAGGGACTGAGGCTTAGTGGTCAGTGTGAGGTTATAGAACAGAAACATACACACAAAAAAAAGAGTTCATCTCATCAGAAACATCCTTTTATGTTTTTTTTTTTTTTTTTTTTGGCCTACTACTTCTAGAAGCCATCTTTAAGATGAATTGCAGAAGCTTAAAGTGCCTTTCATAACTGGGATAACATTTCACTTCTGGCCCTATAAAGTTAATTCTGTACATACTGCATATCTTTAAACACATGGGCGAAGAACTAAATGAAAGAGCTTTCATACTCTTCCCTGAGGCTATCTTTCCAGGCAGAGAGTGGGACAGAAAGATAGCAGACTGAAATGGTGCAGTTTAAAATTGATTTGTGGGTGATTTGTGAGTTAAACCATGTTTATGATCGTATTTGTTATAAAATAATTACAGCACAGAGTATGAAAGAAAAATCACAGATCAACCTCATTCCAACACAGCGCACATTTTCTTGTATCAAATAAAATTCCTATTGCAAGATGACTGTGAGCCACATATTACATCTTAGGCAGTACCTTACTTGGGCTGCTCATTGACTCTAGCAATGTAATATATTCTTCTTCTCTCACAATAATGTGACAAATACAAATGTTTCAGCTGTGTTCTTTAGCCCTTACATTTCCTAGTTTAACATATTTCTGTTTACAGTTACCTGTCTGTTTCCTTATTTCATTCATATAGCACTGTCTTCTTTGGGCACTTCAAATGCTGATTTAGTAGAATGACATACACTGGTAGTTTTTAGGGATGCTATGCAAAGAGGAAGTGCAAATAATTCTTTTTGTGTCTCTATTGCATGTCTGAGTTCAGCAATATCTTTGCATTTAGTGTCTTTTTCAAGTCAAATTCACAGACCAAAATCAAACAAAATAATCATGTTCTCCAGTATCACCATCAACTTACTTCATCTTTTACCACTTGATATGTAGGTGATCTGTACATTCATGTCATTAGCTTAAATGCCTGTCAAAGGTACAGCTTATGTACCCCAAGGTTTTTCTTTTACTGCCTCTCCATGAATATATTTGCCAAAGAGTACACATCTACATAGCCATACATATCCATTTTATGCCGTCAGTGTTTTCAATGATAGATAATATTTGGTAAAAAAACAAAACAAAACAAAACAAACAAAAAAAAAAACAGTATAAACCTCTTTACCTTAACGTTTGGCCTACTGTGTCTGCATTTGTTTTATAAAAATGTATTATGTGTATAGCCATACTTCTTCCAAATATAGTGCACATGTGACAGAGTTAACTCCAGATGGACTTATTATATTTGTCTGCCAAATATATTTGAGCCATGTGCTTCCTAAAAACTAAAATATCAGGTGTCACACAAATACCTGACCAGCCAAATTATAGTTAATCACATTATGTTGTTTGAAAGTAAATTGTCTCCCTATTGAAATGTGGGACCTCCAAAAAAAAAATGGAAAATGCAGGAGAAGAGACAATATTGAACATCACTCTTCTCTTTAAAACATTGTTAAGGTAAAGGGAAACAACTTGGTGCTCCTAATGTGGGGGAAAGTCCCTACCCCATCAGCTTATATATACAAGTGTGAGATCTCTTGGAGAATAATGAATATTCTGAGAAATGGCCATCTTGGACTTAAGGTTTATAAGTCTGTATTTTTGGCCATTCAATCTTGGTATTACAGGACGAGCTATAGCAAGTCCCTGCATTTCAAATGTTTACCAAGTAAACCTTTTAAATTTGCAGCTTCCAGACACAAGCAATAATAGTTATACAAAGGTATGCGTGTGTGTGGGGGTGTACCACCTCCTCCACCTATCTACTTAATTATTCATTATCTGACATCACATTGCCATTATTGCAGGTAACAGACTATGCTGCCACTTGACTGTGTATTGTTCCTCATTTTCTTATTAAAGACATGGTAGTTCATCACCTGGTACCTGTGTTTACCTTTCCAATCTGTCACCAAATGCAAATTGTTGAATTCTGCATCAGAACTCTGTTGACTCTTTGATCAGAAATAGCATTCCGTAAATGCCGACCATAACTTCTTCACTTATAATCAGTGTTTCTAATGTAAATGAGTGATTCTGTGAATTAAACAAGACAGACACTGCTTAAGAGAACAGAATATAGAACCAAATGTTTTCACAGAGGCACTGTTGTCAATCTAAATTCATTTAACAGTGATAAAAAGAATCTAATATTTGGCTTTGATTGAAGTCTTTAATTAACTGTATTCTGATTCATAACAGCTGCACTGTATTACTAGGATCAACGTGTGCATTGGGGTTACTCAAAAGTAGGGTGCAGACCACTCATATACTCTCAGCAAACGTCTCAACCTCTTAGAGCAAGGAATCTTGACAAAGCCATAAATAAATAGGGAACAAAGGCCCAAAAATAGGGACACTTTTTAAATACTGTTCTTGTAAATTTAGAAAGTTGATAGAATAATAGGTTTTGCATTAACATGAATTTTCTGAAGGGCATGAAATCTTAAACTCAAATGTCTGTCATTCTTTTCTGACTTCAACCCTCAATGATTTGCCTGAAAACCACAATTTTATGAGAAAGAGACCAAAAATATGAGACAGAAATCTGGACATTCTGGGAAAATCTGTATAGTTGAGAGGTATGACTCAGCCCCCATCACATTTAGAGTCGGTTTCCATAATAATGCAGCAGTTTGTGTCATACTACATATCTTTTGGTATTTACTTCAAGAGTTGTTTGAACAGAGCAGATGAGAGGTACCTGTGTACAGCCCAGCATCATGAACATTCTGCATAAGGCTTCTTACATATGTTGATAGTCTATGCAAAATTAAATGTCCATCTAATATGAGATACTTCCTCATACAGTCCATATATGAGTAAGTTCTCGCCTCAAATCATTGTCTGATATGTTTTATAGCCTTCATATAATCATATGTATTTTCAAGGAAAGAAGAAAACTATTATACCTGGCTGAAATGCTTGAGAAAAATGACAAAGGAGTAAATTCAGGATGTCACTGTGAAGAAATGTGTATTATCTACTGCAGCAGAGTTTTACAATTCTTAAAAATCACTTTGTCACACACTAAAAATGTAATTTCTGTTCCAGGTAATCTATGGATTTATGGAATACTGTGTATCGATTATGTATTGAATGGAGTGAGTTAAATCTAACTAAAACTGCACTGAATGCATATATTTTTTCAACTCCGCTGCCTTCATCTGCATTTTTGATCCTAAGTCACCTATAACTGCCTCCTGTATCTCCACTACTCTAATCTCCCAGCCCGGAAACTGCTGCATTAACTTACGAACCCTCCACTGCCTTCCTCTGCATTTTTTATCCTAAGTCAGCTGTACATTCTTTTACAAAAGCCTGTGTAGGCTAACTGTGTAGATTTTGTTACAATATTGCCATAGAACTGCATAGCGACCACACATCAGAAGAAAGCACTCTCCAACCCCCCCCCCCACTGATACTTTCCTTCAGCTTTCTCAACAGCTGGTCTACTCATGCAGTTATACCCACTTCTGCAACCATTTTCTCCTCTCTACCCTGGTGCTTTATTCAGGTGCTTAACAAGGATTTTCTATCTCAAGCCTCTAGTGCCTCAATAATCAGAGCCATCTCTTTTTTTGTCTTTAACCCCCCTCATTGCCAAGCTCTTACCCCAGCTTCCATGCACTCTAAACAGATTGATTTTCTTGGTCTTCCTATACCTCCTTCTTTGGGCTACCCCCTCCACCCATACCCCTTTCCTCATCTGGCCCCCTTCCCCTCCCACTGCAATCTCAGCTCACCTGCTTCTACCTGTCCCCTCCTTCTCCCTTGACATCCCTTGCAACATAGATAAACCACTGTTTGGCATCCCATGCCATCTTTACCCACCCCCTCGCTCTTTATTGCATCCTGTCCAATGTATCTGGTGATAAGCTGTCTTTTCAAAATATCTGTCTAAGGCAATGCTGCTTGTTTCAGTTACAGCCTGATTTAGTCATAATCTAGCTGTATGTTTTACTTGTGGATTTAGCAAATACTGGTAATACATAGTGTAGAAGATGTTATAAAAGTTGTGATATGATACAAAAGATTGCACGTCTCACACTGTATTGGAGTTGTTATAGTTTAGTGCACACAAGCTCCATGCTCACTACCTGCATTGTGTAGTTTCTCTTGTGTGTTCTGCAAGCATTTTCATTTCATTGTTTAATTTCTGTGTAAATGCTGAGGAGCGTTGCTGTTTTTATTAGGTTCACTCACACTGTGATAATGAGCCATGTAAACACTGATGCCTGTGTTATGTAGGCACTTAATGGCTGCATAATTAGTTAAACTGCTTTACTAGTTTCACTCTGCTCTGGTTTTGTTCTTTTGTGCACATGCCTAATCCACATGGAAAGATGGAAAATGATATAACCCTTTCGACTTAGCTATTTCAGTCCTTAAAAATACTCCTTTATTGTTATATTAGCTGTGTAGTACGCAATAGTTCTGCAAGACTGCTGTCTTACCTGTTTTGAACTTATACAAATTTTCCTTCCCACAAAGAATATTTTCCCTCCCATTCAGCCTTGTACTCTAAATTGTGGTGGTTTTTGCTCCACCTTGGTCCCTTGTGTTATGAAGGGTTCGTGGTTTGCTAAAGACCTTCGTACTTATACCAATATTCTGACCTTAAAATGCTTCAGGCACGTTGCACATCATTGTTATGTTCAAATGTAGGTTTCTGTTTGTATTGTGACTGTTGAGGTTTCTAGTACCTAACTTCCCTTTTTTGCAGTCTGTTACTTGACCTGTACATAGTCTTAACCATCCTCACTTACTTTGCCTCTTTTATTCCCCTATCTAACTGAACTTATTTTGACCTCTTTTTTTTTCCATACGTAACGACCTCCTGTATCTCCATTACTTAACCTCCCAGACCAGAACCTGTTGCAATAACCTACGAACCCTCCACTGCCTTCCTCTGCATTTTTGATCCTAAGTCACCTGTACATTCCTTTGCAAGCTCTGTGTAGGCTGTGTAGATTTTGTTACAATTTTCCGGAGCCTTCTCTTTTTGTTGTCTTTAATCCACCTCACTGCCAAGCTCTTACCCCAGCTTCCACACACTCTAAACAGATTGTTTTTCTTAGTCCTCCCATAGCTCCTTCTTCAGGCTACCCCCTCCTCCATACCCCTTTCCTCATCTGGCCCCATTCCCCGGTTCCACTGCACTCTCAACTCACCTGCTTCTAACTGTCTCCACCTTCTCTCCCGACATCTTTTGCTTCATGGATAAACCACCTTTTGGCATCCCACACCATCTTTACCCACCCCCTCGCTCTGAATCGCATCCCATCCAATGCCTCTGGTGAGCGGTCTTTTCAAAATATCTGTCTAAGGTAATTCTGCTTATTTCAGTTACAGCCTCATTTAGTCACAATCTAATTGTATGTTTTACTTGCGGTTTTAGCTAATACTGCTATTACATAGTGTAGATGATATTGTAAAAGTTGTGATATGATACAAATGAACTCCACAAATGAAGAAAGCGGAGAACTCAGTAGGCAAAACCACGTCAGATTTTAATGCTATTAAAACCAAAAACACACAGCACGAACACTTCGTAATAAATCCTGTTTGCACCAAAACATGAACGCCTTCCCAATACAAGCGTTTTCGTCCAAATGGACTTCATCAGATAAACCAATTATTCAATCTAGATTCATCTATTATACACAATTAAAAACATTTCAACCAATCCATTTCAAGAATATAAATTTAAATCTACAAATCAAACCTTCAAACTGCTTAATAATTTATTATGCTCTCCTTTTTTAGTGACTTTGGATGTCATTGAATTTGTCATAAAACTGTTTAAAAATTGTTTAAAAATTGCTTCCTCATAATAAATATTCATATAAATATATTTAAATATATTAAAATGTGGTTTTTATTATTAAAATTTATATTTTTACTTAATAAAAAAGTTTAAATCCACAATATACAGTGTTTTATGTAGACTTTGGTGCCACCTGCTGTCAAAAGCATATAACTACACTCTTAATATTATACCTTAGCAGATCTCATTCTAAGAAGGGGCAAAATTGATATATATTCATTTAATCCAGGTGACTTATTTGCTTCCAAAGTCACCTGCCACCATAATTCCCTATAGGCTATTATTTCTTCCCAGAGGCCTCCTCTAATGTCCCAACTCACTTGGTCTAAGACAAAGAACTGAAATTTTGATCCTACACATGTCCTTGAATGCCTGAAAATGGCATTTGTTTCTTTCTCTTTCCTAACATCATACATGTGTTCATATATACATCTCTTTAAAGTTCTTTCAGTCTTTCCCATGTAAAATGATGGACATTGTATACACACTGCCAAATATACTAGCCCCCTGGATTCACAATTATAGTATCCTTTACTATTTACCCATTTTTCCCTGCTCTCTATAAATATTTTTTCTTTATTTATTAGGTACTCACATTGTCTACATTTTCCACATTTAAAGGTTCCCATTTTTGTTCTTGCTCCCATTGACTTTTTTGTACTATTGTTGTTTTTTTCTAAAAATCCTTTAATACTCGTAGTATTTTTAAATACAACTCTAGGTGAATGTTCAGGTAACCCATCCAAATCAGTTAGTGCCCTAAATCTCTCCCATTCTCTTTGAAACACGGTCCTAATGTTTTTATTTAATAAATTGTATTCAAGAATAAGTGATTACTGGTAATTTTCTTCTTCCTTTTCACCATTATTACTCTTTTCATTCTCTTTACCCAAGATCGGTCCAAACCTATCTTTTCTTCCTTTTTCTACCTCATCCCTTAGGTTTTTAACAAACTCGACCGGATATTCCCTATCTATGAACATTTTTTCCAGTAAGTCACATTCCTCTCCAAATTTATCATCCCTACTTGTCATTCTGGACCCCCTTACAAATTGTCCTTTTACTAAGTTTTTCTTAGTATATAATGGGTGGGCACTATCGTAATGCAAGAAAGAATTTACATATGTTGGCTTTCTATAAACACTTGTTTCAAAAATATTGTTTTCTAAAGTTATTTCCACATCTAGATACTGGATACTTTTATCCAAATAGTTAAATGTAAACTTTAAGAAACTGTAGTCTCTCCTATATATTTAATACATTCATTTAATTTATCTAGGCCCCCTATCCAAAAAATTATGATGTCATCAAGAAACCTCTTGTATAAAGTCCAGAATTTAACATATATTGAATTCAACAAGTATTTTTCCTCCCAATTAGCTAGGACCAAGTTGGCAAAGGTAGGTGCACAGGTGGCTCCCATTGCTACTCCTTGTAGCTGTTGAAAAAATTCCCCATTAAAAGTAAGGAAATTATTTTTTAACACTAAATCCATCAAGCCTGTGCACACTACCTTTTCCTCATGTGTCATCTTTTTATCAGTAAAAATTTCGTCCTCAAACATCAAAATTCCTGCCTCATAGGGAATGGATCCAAACAAATCAACAATGTCTATAGTTACTAAAATTAAATCTTCATGATATAAACTTTGATTCAAACACCTCAAAAGGTCCCATGAATCTTTCAAAATTGCTTCCTTCTCAACCCATACATGTTTGGCCTTTACATCCACATATTTGGCTAATGAATTAGTTTTGGATCCACCCGCTGAGACAATAGGTCTCAGGGGTGGATCCAAACTATTTTTGTGGATTTTCGGAATGCCAAATATCACGGGTATCTTTGGCTTCTCTACTTTCAAAAATGTTAAAGTTTTAACATCAATAAGGTTTTCATTCATCATATCCTCCAGAATATTATCTATTTTCTGATAGGCCGTATAAATCTCATTCCTAGAGACCACACCATATTTAACCTCATCTCTTAATATTTCATTCATCTTACCTTCATATACAATTACATCCATCACAACAATACCCCCACCCTTATCGGGTTTCATCACCCTAATATCTTTGTTAGTTTTTAACTCTTCTAATTTGTGATACTCATTAGGGTAAAGATTGTGATAGGACTTATTATATTTCATATTTTTCTCTATTTTCCTAATTTCATTTTCCATTATGTTTTCAAAGTTCTTTAACTGCATATGAATGGGAGGATTAAATACAGATTTCTTTATTAATTGTCTATCATGTATTCCTTTGCCTTTCATATTAGTATTCGTATCCATGCCTTCTTTGTGAAATAATAATTCTAGATTCATTTTCCTAAGAAAAAGTTTCATATCAATGAGTGTTTGAGTAGAATTACCCTTTGTGAATGGTATAAACTTGAACCCTTTTTCAAGTAACCTAAAATGTTGAAATTCCAACTCTAACCTACTAAAATTATAAATAGTAAACCCATCAAGGGTGTACTTACTTCCATTCACCTCAATGTTATTACCCATTGCGGTTTCATGCCCTATTTCTTTTGACCTAGGGGCTGTTCTAACTTGTGTCACTGTATCCAACTTTCCATTCTTTTCTATAGTGCTACTAGTTGCAACTTCGGGTGTAATTCCCTTAGGGCCGGGGGTCACATTTACATATACCCCCCCCCCCCCGCTTTTGAACATTTTCATTCCATCTTTTTTCCGGCCATTTTTCTCTCATAGGCTCTTCAAGGGGTGGAAAATCTACTTCATATCTATTGTCAACCCACGCATAAACTTCTTCCTTTTCATTGAATTTTTCGACATCCTTTTTATTACCAAAGCTGTTATAATAGTATTTGTTCCTGTAAGAAGAGGGTTTGGGGTAACTAGTCTGATTTTCATAATCCTGAACATCCCTCTTTAGTTTGTCCATCTTTCTGTTTACTAAAACTTTACATTTTTTCATCAACATCCTCCTTTAATTTATAATATTTCTGTCTTTCAGTTCCTATTTCAAAAATTAAGTCATCTCTAATCAAAACATCGAGAGCATCAATTTGTGTTTGAAGGCTTTCTAAATTTCTATCATTTTCTTTAATAATAAGTCTGACTATGTCCAAACCACATTTGTTAAACACCACTATTAGTTCTTTGTGAAACAAAGAACCAATTTGTACATTATTGGGATATTTCCAGGTCCTCAGTCCTTTCGGTACAATATCCCTTTTTAAACATTCAGTTAAGTATGCATTTTCTATCACAATTGTTTTGTATTTGTGCATTAATTTATACATATTGTCCATCTTCTTGCTATAAGAGTCTGTATTTACACCACATTGGGGTATATTTTCGTTAAAATTAAAGAAATATTGCTTTTTTAGCCAGTCATTCATCTCAATTGGTTTGCTTTGATTAACAGTACTTGTAAGTAAATGCCCTTGCTGCGCTTGACTTTTGCCAAGTGAGTCAAATCTCACTTCCTCTGGATCCTCACAAAAAATTGCTGGAGTGTCAGCAGGATTAAACCTGCTACCATTCGGTTCCTCTCCATCTCCATTCGCTTTTTCAGCGCCATGCATATCCCTCTTTCATTTACTTCTTTGACCCAAATACGCGTTGTTTTCCTGTACTCCATCCATATTCCACGTCATTTTGACTTCCTTATTCACTAAGGTCTTACACAAGATATGATACAAATGGTTACATGGCTCACACTATATAGGAGTTGTTATATTTTAGTGCACACATGCTCCGTGCTCACTACCTGCATTGTGTAGTTACCGTTGTGTGTTCTGCAAGCAATTTCATTTCATTGTTTAATTTCTCTAAATGTTGCTGTATTTGTTAGCTTCACTCACACTGTGATAATGAGTCATGTAAACACTGATGCCTGTGTCTTGTAGGCATTTAATGGCTGCATAATTAGTTAAACTGCTTTACTCATTTCACTCTGCTCTGGTTTTGTTCTTATGTGTTCATGCCTTGTCCACATGGAAAGGTAGAAACAGATTTTCTAGCTCAAGTCTCTAGTGCCCCAATAATTGGAGACTTTTCTTTTTTGTCTTATTCTCCCCTCACTGCCAAGCTCTTACCCCAGCTTCCACACACTCTAAATGGATTGTTTTTCTTAGTCCTGCTGTAGCTCCTTCTCCAGGCTAACTCGCTCCGTTCACCCTTGTTACGATCGGGCTCATTTCGCTCCACTACCCTACCCCCATTTCCATCCACCCCCTCTTTCATTAGATTTGTACTATTCTAACCACCCCCTTTCCCATCAGCCTCTCTTCCTCACCACCCCTTCACATGACTTCCTTCTCTGACACTCTTCTTTCCTGTTCCTACCATGCTGCCTCTTATTCGACAAGCACTACTCCCACTCACTGTGGCATCACTTCTTCTTCTCACCCTCTCAGAATTCACTGCTATACACCCACTAGTCCCCTACAAAATAAATTCCTTAACCCTATCCTCCACTCCCCCATTCTTAAGTCTTACTCACTTATAGGTCCTAGCATTTTCCTTCATAAAGACATCCTGTGCTTTAAGAATTACTTCCTACAAATAAATTCTCCACTTTACTAGTCATCTAATTCCCACTTCTACTTCATAAACTACATATGCTCTTCACTTTCTTCCTTCTGCCTTCACCTTTCTCACACTATAACCAACCTCATCTGCTCCAGAGCCATCCATCCCAATCCTGTGCCCAGAAGTTCTTACTGTCATAATTCCCCCATCTACTCCAATAACTCTAAGTCACTTCAACTATCCACTATAGATTTTCAAAGCTTATGTAATAAAACCTCTCAGATTCATGCATAGCTCTTCCAAAATAAAACTGACATCCTTGCTGCCACAGAAATTTGGCCAAAACCTTCCATTCAGGACTCTGAACTTATTCCTCCAAACTTCAGTATATTTAGACCTGACAGGCTACATAAAAAAGGAGGGGGTGTAGCCATAATCTACCCCAGCACACTCACTCTATGTAGATTCAATGACCACATCCCTCATTTCCACAATGACATCTCATTCCTTGACATCAACCGGTCCAAACGACTATGCATAATTGTCCTCTACATCCCTCCTAGCAATACCCCTATTTTAGAAGATATTCTGTCTTGGATCTCCTGCACCATAAAAAATTAAACAATAATCCTCTAGGTGACATGAATATAGATTGGGCCTCAATCTTTACAAACAATCATCCAACAGCATGAACCTCTTTCACTTTACCCAACTCATTACATCCACCACCAGGTACAACAATAGAACTAATGGTGGAGCCATCCTAGATTGGGTCTTAGTTTCAGATCCCTCAAAGTTCATAACTTCAGGGGCCTTACCCAACTCTGTCAGTGACAATCCATGCCGGCTCATCCATCCCAAAACATCTCAACATCAAAGTAGCCCAGAATCTATCTAAATTCAATCCCACTTCATTTAACAACATCCTTGCAAATATGAATTGGACTATTCTCAATTTCCTCCCTTTAGATGAGGCTCCCTTATATTTTAATATCACCTTTCTACCAATATTATATAGCCTAGCCCCCACTAGAACCAAAACTATCAAAACTAAGTATGCCCCCTGCTTAACAAAATCCACTAAAGATATCATGAATAATAGGGACAAAGCCTGGAAACACTGACTTAAATCTAATAATAACTCAGACCTTAGTCTTTATAAACAGTTCTGTAACCAAGTTAAAAACTCATCTCCAAGGATAAACAGCAGTTCTTTTGGAAACTGCAAAATAACAGAACAAATAACCCCAAATCTTTCTCGTCTTCTATTAATAAACTTCTGAAACCTGGCTCTAAAACCAACCCATGCCCACATCCTGACAGGTCACCTGAACAAATAGCTAGGCTATTCAACTCCTACTTTATCAACACCATTGCTAATATTACTGCATCCTTCTCTCATCCTCTCTCTCTCAGAACACTTCCTCTAAGTCTCACTGTCCTTCTCCTCTCTCTCCCCCTCAGAATTCTTTGGACTCTTCTAATCATACTCTTCCTCCTTCCTATCAAAACTTTCACAGTACCCCTCTAGGTTACACACATAAAGATATCCATCCACAACTCATTCTCTCTCCAATCCCTACCTCCTACATAAAAAAAACTCCTTTTGAAATTAAATCCCTGCTCCAATGCAGCCAATGAAATTCCTCCTATGTCTCTAAAACTTGCTGCAGACTCAGTGGCATATCCCATTAGCATCCTATATAACAGATCTATTCAAGAATATCACATCTCTGACCTTTGGAAGAAAGATATCATCCTACCACTTCACAAAGGTGCCTCCTCTAATGACATCTCTAACTTCTGTCCCATCGCTATACTTTCCCCTGTCTCTAAAATGCTTGAAAAATGTGTACAAAATCAACTACTAGACTACCTACTATATTACAACATTTTATCCCCTACACAGCATGGGTTTTGCCCAGGTCATAGTACTTATTCTGCATTAATTTCCTT
This sequence comes from Protopterus annectens, assembly GCF_019279795.1. NCBI lineage: Eukaryota > Metazoa > Chordata > Ceratodontiformes > Protopteridae > Protopterus > Protopterus annectens. Next base: position 571,669,053 of record NC_056738.1, on the reverse strand, counting down.
TCTAGAAACAGTAAATAAGGCCCATGACTCAGGAAATTTTGTCTCTGCACTTTATTTGGACTTGTCAAAAGCCTTTGACACTATCTCTCATGCTTTACTCCTCTCCCAGATCTCTAAATTAGGTCTATCTCCCCAGTCCATTAACTGGTTCAACAGCTATCTTTCCAACAGGGAGCATGCCGTTAGATGGCAGAACTCCATTTCAGCTTATATTCACAACCCCACAAGGCAAGGCTCTATTTTGGACCATCTTCTATTCAATATTTTCATTAATAACCTCCACCAAGTTATTAAACAGGGCTCACTTGCCAAGTAAACAGATAACTCTACTATAGTCAATTCAGCCCCTAACACAAATATTCTCAGGCATTCCACCCAAACAGCCTTTTCACTGTTGAAAAACGACTGCACAAAAATCACCTCTCCTTAAATCCCAAAAAGACTAAACTCATGATGTTTACTCCCAAGAAAAATTCACCAATTAATAAAGACACCTTTGATATTTTATCTCTTAACTCAACTAAGATCAAGTTAGCTACACATACCAAACTCCTGGGCATAATAATCGATGAGAACCTCAAATTCAAAACAATATTTAGTTATTTATTTATTTAGTTTACATTTGTTTACTGGGATAGTCTGACTGGACACATGTCCTTTTACAACAGAGGCCCGGGGAGAAAAGCTCCGCATTCAGTACAGAAAAACAAATAGCTGAGCAATATAACAATATGATCATCTATACAGAATCAAAAATTTGACAACAGATAAAAATACAACTTTTGATACAAAAAACTAAATTTGACACTAGATAAAAAATACAACTTTCGATACAGAAAGAGAGATTGACACTAATTAAGCATTATAACTGACTATAGAGACAGAGACTACTTAGAAATTAATTAGTGTAAGTTTGGCATGAGCTAGTATAACTATTAGAAATTTGAGCAGAAAATAAAATTCCTGATACTGTAGAAAAATTACAGTAGGTATAATTGGATATGAAGCTATCTGGGGTGGTAGAAACAGTGAAGGTTAGGTAATGCATGGACATAGCCAGGAATTCATTAAGTGTAATTTAAGTGAATTTTTGAACAGCGTAATAGTGGCTGCAGAAGATAAGCAGGGGGGAGATTATTCCAGGATTTAAAAAACTCGGGCTTCTCTAAAGGGATAACAAATCCCCCCCCCCCCTCTAAATGTACTCTAGCTCTATCTTATCTTGCCTTCTCTCACATACAGTGCTCCCATCCTAACCAACCTACATTTATCTCTGCTATCTAAACTAGAGTCATGCTATAACAAAATCGCTAAATTTGCAACTAAGAGCCACCACTCTACACACCACTGTATAGCCCTACAAGAACTACAATGGCTAGAACTCCCACAGTATCTACTTCTCCTACAGCTCACTACCACACATAAACTGATTTACAAACCCCAAGCCTGCCCTGCTCTTAGCTCCCTCCTCACCCTATACAACCCAGTTAGAACTCCACGATCTGAGCACTAATTTCTTCTCCAAACTCATAAACCAAAACTATCAGCAGGCAAATTCTTGTACTCCTGGAATGTTGCCAAAACCTGGAATAACCTCCCTCCCTCAGTCCGTTAACAGCAATCCCCCACCAGCTTTGAAAGTGATCTACATAACCACCTTCTCTCTAAGTGGTTATGTAACTGTAGTGTCGCACAAACTGACATCGCCTAATCTCGTCACACAGAACCCTGGATCTTATCATGCTCCTCTCCTACCCTGTTTCCACTTCCCTTCACTTACCTCCCTTCTCCCCTTTTTCTCTCTGCTTCTCTATCTAGCCAAACCCTCCTCCCCTACTTCCCCTTCTTCACTTGCCCTCTCCTCTCTCTCCCCCCCTCTCTTTTCACTGGCCTCATTGGTCTCCTATTCCCCTCTATCTCCCTTCTCTTCTCTCATACTCCTCTTCCCCCTCTTTCCTCCATTCTCTGTACTACACATTCCATCGAGTGAGCGCAGTATCATACGCCTTGTCTATAAATGCTTGTTCTGATTATGACTAACTCCTTCCTTGTAATTCTGTTAACCCCATCCTCAATCCCTCCCTATCCTGACTCAGTATAATTCATGATATTAATTCCCATTTGATCCATGTATTTTGTGTATTACTCTCTGTATGCTCTTTCTAATATTAATACATGTTATATTGTTTTCTGGTTTAAGTAGTAACCCGATTTTTTGTATTTTTTTATTGTCATTTTCTTAGAATTTGTTGTAATTTGTACCTATTACTATGTTGAAGCTTTTCTCCACTGAAAATAGGCTATCCTGGGCCAATGGACTTTCCTGGTAAACAAATACCAATAAATACATAAATAACATTTTCAACTCAACCATTTAGGAGATGTCTTTAATATGCTTAACACATCAGCTAGAGCTCTGACTGTCCAGTAAGCTATAACAATGGAGTAATTCACGGTAGGGCATTGATCAGTAAATGACCAACTTGAGACGCGGCCCAGGATCCAGGACACATTAGTTAAACAATGAAGTACAACACATAAAATGTCTGTTAGGATACAGTAAACAAAAAAGATTTTACAGAACAGAACATAATAAAGACTATAATTACATTTACTTGTGTATATGATGTCACCCAGATTCCCAAATCCATGAAATGCAATAGCTCATACACAGTATCAGAGAGCTGTTTCCTTGACCACATGAAAGATCACTACAAATGTACTTATATAGAAAATAACCAAGTAAATACACAAACTACACAAAGTAAAATAAGTACTTTTTCCCTTGAATCCCCCCATACTCCCTTACTTTATTGTGATCACTACAATTCAAAGAAAGGGCATCAATTCCATAACTAAATGAATAAACAAACAAATATTTAAGTAAAGGATTACTTGTTCTTTCTTTGAGATGTTGTAAATCTCACTGAAGGAATAATACTGAATATTTGAGGAAAACTATACGAGTACAATATATAACCGTGACTTAAAGGTCTAAAATATCAGTATATCAATACGATGTGTAACAGGTGATAAAACATAGGTGGGTAATAATGCTCCAGCTGTTCATGTTCAGCATATTAAAATGAGTAGTTTAAGTCTGAGAATATGAAAGTGAACTCATGGTAATTTCATCTTCTTCCATAAGGAACACGTCACCCACAAAGGGAATATGTTTAAAAGCCTCTAGTGCAATGGTAAGGTAGGGACTCTATTATTATTAAAAGAATATTTGTGGCAGCAATGGGTGCCTTAGTGAATACTTTACTACAAAGTTAGTCTGACGTTTGGGAATATGGGCCTCAGGGCCAGTAGCCTAGTAATTTGCTATAATCCTATGAAAAAGTATTTATTTAATATTTGTTTACTGGGAAAGTCCGACTTGAAACAAAGCCAATTTTCAGCGGAGGCCCAGGGAGAAACATTCCAGATGCATGTCTTTGAAATGTGGGAGGAAACTGGAGCACCCAGAGGAACCCCACACAAATGCAGGGAGGACATGCAGCCTCCACACACACAAGGCACTCCAGCTGAGAATCAAACCAGAGAACCTCTTGCTGTGAGGCAACAACTGCACCACTGCACCACTGCACCACCCAATAATCTCTCTCTCACACACACGCACACACGCACACACGCACACACACACACACACACACACACACACACACACACACACACACACACACACACACACACAATGAAAATGCAAAGAAATCAGACAAGATGGGGAACTAAGCTCCTATTGTTCTCCTTCATAACATTCCATGCCAGCTCTTGCTCAGACCCTTTTTAATTAGGCTATGTTATGCTAAGCAGCAGTAGTAGTAGACTCAAAAATCTACTTATTGCCTCCATCTCTTCTCACCATGACAGATGTTGCTAAAATTCTGCAAAACATTGTTTTGGCCTGCCTAAATCTGGAAAACTGAAATTTATATTAGCTATCTTCCAGAAACTAGACATTTGTGAGTTAGGCAGCATATATGTTAAACAGTGCTAGCATGACTGTACTTCTTTTTTCATGTGTGTTTCTCTCTTCCCTGCTTAATAAACTGGTCTCCTTATATAATCCTACTTTCCATTTCATCCCATCTTTCACTTATTATGTCTTTCTATCACACCTTTTGCCTACAAAAAAGTGTTATAACTAATAACTGTGTGCTGTTCTAAGACTCCATGATACTGCTAAACCTGGACTTTCTATACATTGCCATATGCTTTGTCCTTTGTATTTCAGTTTACTTCTGCAACATAATGCATATTTTAGCTATGGATAGTTAAATGTTTCTGTTTCTGCAACCATTAGAAATTGTCATACTAGCCTTCTGCAAAAAAAAAAAAAAAAAATGGTTACGCAGATAAAAGACTATGTATGCAACTGTAAACATGAAAGCCATTAAAATATCAGTGAATATGCTTACGCGTCTTTATTTTTCAGTTACATTTTTATTAGAATGTACTTTTTTTAAACTTTTAGGTTTCTGTCTTTCTTTAAACACTATTGTGCTTGTAATCCAAATGCAAATTGCTTGTACTCAGTCATATATAGGTGGTACCACTTCCCTATGTCAGGTTAGATTGACAAAGCATTAGCATGTCTCAGGAACCATTACATGTGATATGATACATAACAATGATCAGAGCTGTATGGTTAAGATGTTAACATGCACAGGTTTACCAGCATGTGTATTATAAGGTCACTTATCCCATGCCTCTGACTTGTACTTCAGGAGTGAGCTAAACATGGAATCCAAACATGTTTGTGTGTGTTTTGGAGGAAAGGTCTCGGTGCATGGAAGAGCATTACCAGACAGTTCTCTCTTTCACTGTCCTATATAACAAATGATATAAGGTTGATTTCAAGAATGAGCTCAAAAAAAGTGGTACTTTGGGGCTTACTGTACAAATATGAAGAGGGATATTTTCTTATCCTAGTGGTACAATAACGTTAAGATACTTACATTCCAAGAAGGTGATTTTTGAATAAATACTCCTACGTGGGTGGTATGAAGGGTTTTACTCCCCCCACCTGCACAGAAAACTCTGATTGTTTTATTTCTTTCAAAATGTCCATTTATACACTCATCTTCAAAGCACAGTTTGACCTCCATCAATTACAGGTACATTCATGTCTATTACTGGAATAATAAATGGGGCACGACAGGATTTCAGAGCTTATAGTTTTAATAGGAGCCTACAGATAACTGAGATATAGATATTAAAAAAAGTGATTCAGTCAGTTTTGGAAATTGGATATCACCAGATGCCCATTGCATATGAGATTTCTCAGCTGTTATGAAGATGACTTACAATATTAAGGTGTATATTTCTCTAGAATGCCTACTCATTCTAAACAATCAGTTTTCTACAGTCTAATAGCTCCAAGTAATCCTGCTCCTCAAGGACTGTCTATGAATCACCTATTACTCCTCACTCTGTAACATTTATTGTCTTGACATATTGCAGTTACTTTCCTTACAATATCATTGTTGATTTAAATTGCATGTTGAAATTACTGTAATGTTTATTCTCTGTAAATAATATAAATGCCACCCTAAAGATGTTTGTTCTTGCTTAAAACTGATTGATGGAAATCACTGTAACCTCCAATATAAATAGTATAACTCTGAATTACGCATACTATCATAGAGATTTTCTCCCTGCACCTCAGTGTTTCATTGTATAACTGAGTCAGGCTCTTCTAGTAAACAAAATGAAAATAAAATAAATATGCTACAGATAATGGCATAAGATCAGTACAGGGGGTACATTACTCAGAACATAGTCATACTGCTTACATGCTGTACTCAATCAAAGACAAGCGGCATGGTTTTGCTCTAAAATTTACGATAAATCTATTTAGTGATACAAGGTTATAGTTTGGATAGCAACACATTTCAGCTGTCAGGCAGTATATCCTACTCACAGTAATGTACAGCAATCCACTATATAATAAACTGGTGTTTTGTCTCGATGACATGGGAGACAGACTGATGGAATTTTTAATGAAAGACAGTGATGAATGCATTTAATCATTATTGGGAAAAATTAATATATTAACAAGGATATTATTAATGACAGTGGCTTTTTAAATGTTTTCTGCATAGCTGGAGGAAGTTTTTTTTTTCTGTTAAAAAGCTTTGAAGCTGCTACTACATACAGAAAACACCACATTCTAAATTAGGATATGAAGGAGTACAGTGAGGGGATGTCTGTATTCTACCATCAGATAAAAAGGCTGCCAGTCAAACAGAACTATCCAGCACAAATTCTGCTGTTCCCACCAATTAAAATACATGAGGTAGTCTTTCCTCAATGGGTAGAAATAATGTGCCATAAGGTCCCTTTAGAACGCCAAATAGTCTGACAATTGGTCACACTGAATCAGATGGACAACACAGGGAGAGTACTGAACAGAGTGATAGGAAGAGTAACAATTAACATTTTTAATAAAGACCGATGAAAGCCAAACTTAAGTACACTAGACCTCATTGATGTTCATTTGGTGTTACTCAGAAAATACATTTCTTCTGTTGCAACAAAAAAAAAAGCTGAATGCACTGAAACACTGACTGAATTCAAATTATCCATTAGCATATTATTTTTTTAATTACTTAATGAATGATAATAAAGTAGATCAAGTTATTCATGGGCACGTGCTGAGGAAGTCTAGTGCCATCAGTTTTCAACTATTGTATAAATTAACACTATTTGAATACGTATTTAACAAAAAAATAAGGACAATATTGCCCCTCCCAAAAAAAAAAACAGTTATTATAATTTGACTGAGGAAAATAATAGTGCTTTGACTGAATTAAATAGAAGAAATAATATCAGATACATGAAAACAGATAAAGAGAGCGGGTTGTTTATTATAGAAGTGGAAAAATACAAACTAGAAATGTTAATGATGTTGAGTGACAGAATACTTTATAAGGAGGTAAGGCTTAAGACACTTAAGTCTGGCAAACCAGCACACTGACCTACAGTTCTTGGGTTTTATGTAAACTGGCTTGATAGATTCTTCAGCTTTTGCATTTTTACAGGCTGAATATTTGGAAATCTCATTTTGTATGCCTAAAATACATAAAGTGTCAGAACCCTCCTTTTTGAATGTTGGTTTCTGCCTCAAATTGCAAGGATTAAGACTAACATTATATTTGGTAATGGGCCTACTTCAGTAGACTGACTTACCTAAACACCGAAGCCCATATACCCGAGATGACAACACCAAACAGACCATTGCACTGAATGGCAAAATATTGTAAGTTTAACAGGGGAAAAGAGTCAGTTGGACAACATGGTGACCTTTGCCCTTTTCCACACTGTAGTGCGATGTCAGACTTGGTATATCTAAGTAGGGTGGTGGGGGGTGAAGCCCCCCAGTTGAATGGCTTGAATTTAGTGTGGTTTGTTTTCATGGTAGTGTTAGACAATTGACTGTTTTCCTGGTGTGAGGTTACAATGTTTTGTAGATTCGGTACCTTGGTTTGTTCAGTGTTGTCGTCTCGGTTATCTGGACTTCTGTGTTTTAAGTCAGTCTATTGAAGTAGATCCTTGGTAACAGACATCATAATGTTATCTAAAAGATTCATGGAATTTATTGGTTAATTTTGGTACGTTTGATTGCAAAGAATGTGCTAATGTTTTTAATCTGTGATGATTGCTACTGTTTCCCTCCCCATGGTTATACTCATTAGGATTTATCATAAAGTTTAAGAAGCTTCACAAACTGTGAAATCTGCACGTTATGTACTTTTGATACTAGAGGCTCAGAATAAATAGTTTTATTGACAAAAAAATGTTTTCAACAAATAAGATGGATGGCAAAAGATATAGCATTACACTTACTTTTTCCTGTTTAGTATTGATGAATTGGGAATGTGTACAGATTTTTCATTCATAGAAGATCACATTAAGAAAATATTTTATCTTGGTTTGAAAATCGCTCCTAATGAAGTTAATGTTATGTTTGATTCTAGACTATTTAGAAGTTGATGTTTTTTGAAAAAAAAATATTTTCATGCAGGCAATTATCATCCTTGGTATAAGAAGTGGAATGTGAAGAAAACGTAAACATTAAGAATTTGTAGGTCAATGCTCTAATACACTGACATCAGTTAAACTAACAAATACAGATCAAAAAACATTAAAAAACAGTGTTTTGATTGGGGGGGTGGGGCAAGCCCCTTGCATCCACCACACGCCTGTTAATTACATATACTAACTCCGTAGTCACAAAATAGTGAGAAATAAGGAAACAGTCCTTACCCATATGCAAATCCCACATACACAAAAGTGGATACATTCACATGCACATTGACACACAAACATACACATATGTGTTTAAATACACATAAACACCCATTCTAACACACATACAGATGTTTTATTTTGTATTTTACACACATTGACCAAATAAGTTTGATGTAATGCAGAATAAAGGTAAAATTGGTTATATGAATTCCAACCAAATGAAAGGCACCCTTAATTTCATGTAATGAGTTGTTTAAACCAGAACTCCTGCATTAAACAAAATGCTTTTCAAAATCAGTTACAAAGAATTAGTAACAGACTGTATTATTAAGAAAGCGGTGGAGTACACGGAGAAGTGATATTCTCCATTTTTAATGTATGACATGAACATTTCTGGTATGAGTATGGAAATGGGTAACTTCAGGGATCTACCTCATAACACCGACAAGCGAAAACACCGACAATGAGATCACTGACACCACAAAACCGAAAGTTCAAAGACACGAAAGTTCACATACCCGACAAACCACAATTCCGACAGTCAACAAAACAAAACAAATTCCTTTTCCGAAAAACACATACACAACACAAGCACACCAAAAACCTCCCAAACCTACACTAAACCTACATACACAACTAACTATGCACTAACCTCAATACAAACCCTAACCCTAAGGTCCGTCACTATCGCACACTTACCTTACCCGCACCATAACACTAAAGTCCGTCACTATCGCACACTTACCTTACCCGCACTCTAACCCTACAGTACATCAGTAACGCACACTTACCTTACCTGTACCCTAACCCTAAAGTCCATCACTATTGCATACTTACGCAGTCGCGCTCGTTTTGCATGTCGGTGTTTTCAGCATCGGCATTTCGAACTGCTGATTATTTCTGTTGTCTGTCTTCCGTTGTCGGTGTTCTCTTTGTTGGCATTTAGAGCTTTTGTTGTTCTCAGGTAGATCCAACTTCAGAGATGAGTTTTCTCTGGCATTTTAGTGTAAATTCCAGAGGTTTACAAGTAACTGGGGCAGATAACTAGAAATCAATCACAGCCCATATTCTGATAGAAAAAAGGAGCAAATTTGAAATCACCTCATGAAGTCAATTTGGAGTCCAGGAGTGGAAATAGTTCCTCTTTTAACAAGATTCACAGTTAGAACCCATTTCTCTGACTTCTATAAAATGTTAAGAATATCAATGAAGGTTAATCTATTTTGATGGTTACATTGGACAGGTATATAATTCTCAACAAGGCAAATGACTGCATTAATGAATTGGTTATATGCATAATTGTGTAGTTATGTGTTCTTCCTATGATTGTTTGCATAAACCTTCAGAGAAGATTTACAAACACTGCTTAGGGTTGGGAAGGGAACTATGCTCTGCAAAACCACAGCAAATGTCTTCTACAAGCAGACCTAAATGTATACTAATTTTAGCAGATTGCTGTTCCTTCTGTTCTTTGTAATTTATAGGGCCAGGAATTTGAATGTTAATTGAGATTTGATATATGTCACTCCTCCCCTTTCTCAATCTGAAGGTCAATTTAAATTTGAAAAGTGCATAATGTTGATAGTGTTGAAAAATGAAAAAGCACTTTTTCTGATATTTTTTCAGTTCTTAACACCTCACTGAATTAATACAGAGACATCTGAGACTGTGTGCGCAAAAACTGATATATTATTGAAATGGCTGAGGGAGTTCATATTTTAACCAGTATCCATGCCGTTTATTGCAGTGGAATGGTACACGCATTAAATTTATAATGTATTGCACTTATGGTTGCATTGGTATATGTATTATTAAATGTATTTATTATAATAATAAGTTTTTAGAAGGGGTGAGTTTTAAGTGACATGATTGGTTAGTTTACTCCATGTAATTTACATTGCATTCAGCAACAAAGATAAGAGAAGATTTTTCATTCCTTTATCTGTTTTAAGTTCATTTTAGCAGTCTATTTGTTTTAAGCCTATATTAATAAATTCAGTAAATCATTGCACTGCATTTTGCCATTTAAGTGGACTGTTGGTAATGAATTGTAGCTTATTTCTTATGTGCTGTGTGTGTGTGTGTGTGTGTGTGTGTGTGTGTGTGTGTGTGTGTGTGTGTGTGTGTGTGTGTGTGTGTGTGTGTCAGGTTATTTCAGGGCTTTTGCTTGCATCAAGGCAGTACCAGGCCAGTCAGCTACAGAAATAAGTAATAAGTGTCTTTCCCTACTCTGTTCCAGCTGTGTTGTGAAACCCAGTGTATCTGTAGTGTTCTATCCCGTATGATAATTTGACAACATCATTTCCTCCCTGTCATCATTTATTGGCTGTTGCCAATAAGTATCACTTTGTAAAGTTTCTCCCCATAAACTATTCACCAAGCTAAGTGACCTTTGATATAATTGATTAATATTGAGTTTACTGGTACTGCTTGTACTGTTTTTATTTCTAAATTAGTGAGAATTTTTTAATATAATTACTTTACTGGTTGCTTTTGGTGGCAGAAGAAAAGATTTCCAAGTTAGTTGTGGACAGTACTTGCTAGAGAGGCTAAATTCAAGTGTCTTACTATTGCTTAGTATGCTCTGCTGAACTTTCTGTAGCTTGTTTTCTGTTATAAATAAGGCAATTTAGGACAATACTGCCCATTCCGTAGTTACATGGCTGAGTGCACTATACAACTGCAGACCTTTAAAGTCTTACTTTTGAACTTTAAATATTCAATAGTTGTGTGAAGACATTCTAGCTCCTATTAGGTTGCATTTTTCTTTTTGTGTCTAAACATAGGATTTTTGTTTTAGTCAAGTAGCGTCTCCAGAAAAATTGCCATACCCATAGGCATATTGCTCCCTTTAGTCCACATCAGTAAGCACCTGGAATGATGGTATTTGCATTTTTCAACCATATCTGTAGCCAGCCTGGTTTAAATGGGCATCCTAAGGCAATGTAGTAATTATGTCACGCTTACTGGTAACCAACCACTAGTTATTCAAACAAGCAGTATGTGAGAGATGTAGTTATATAATGCTACCACAGGCAAAGCTCACCCACAAAGCCACAACAAATGAGAAGCAGGTTGTTAGTTCCACACAACCTAACAATAGTCAAGGCACACTCAGCTCAGACCAAACACATACACCTACATACACTGTGTCTCTTAAAACTAACCTACGTAAACAACACAGGCCTCCAAAATGTAACCTAAGAAACAAGTACCCTCAGAACCTTCACAAGCACACATCTCAAGCAGCACCTACCATGAAATATACATCTAAGAGTCATACTGACTCTGTTGATAAGCCCTTAAAGCAAACCTCCATTCAATCCATTATCATAGCCATAGTTGATTTCATAGTGCCATAGGAAGCAGCATGCAAAAGGCTGTGCAAACAGACAATCATAGTTACCTATCAGGTTTGCAGATTCACCACAGCACAGAAACACTCAAGACCTTGCATAACAAGTGCACATATAACACAGACATAGTGCACATAAGTGGAAATGATGTGAGGTATATATCCCTGGACTAGGTTCATGGGTTCATAGGCAAATACTAGGCTAGCTGCCCTTGAGGGTCATTTTAAGTTGAACCAGTTTCCATTTCAAAGTCGGGAATTAAACTCAGCACCTTATGACTGGGAGGTAAATGCCTTAACCATTATATCACCAAACCCTATATGAAGGGAGACATGATTGAGCTCTTGGAATATTTGTCTCAGGCTGGTATGAAGCTAGCCTTTATCAGCATTCTACCATCACCAATAATGATACTGTAGTACAAACAAAAGACTATTGATTTCAACAATTGTATTAGCTTCTGGTGTCATTTAGAGGGGATACAATATATATCAGCAAGGGAAGAGGTGGTAAACAGTTCCAACAGCTTTGCCAAGGATGGCATGCACCTTATCCCCCTCAAGGCTTTGTTATATTAGCTAAATACTTAATCACCCCACAGTCCATTGTTTAGGAAATGCCAGTCTTTTAAAGCTTCTAACATAACTAAACAGTATCCAAGTATCATTACGGTAATGCTACTCAACGTTTGAAGTCTTAACAAAAAACTCCACTCCCTACAAGCACACCTTACCATGAAAAACATTGATATATGCATCTCAACAGAGACCTGGCTTATGTCTCCATCAGTGCCGGGTTTCCATGTTTATAACATGTTCATGCCCACCACATTAGATGACACTAAAGGTTGCAGTGTCACCATATTTTTAAAATACCGCTTCATCTCCAGACACATTAGACAAAATGATGACCTGGAACTCCTCCATGTCCTGATTCCTTATCATATTATAAAGATTCCTCCTCTATGTACCCCTCGGACCACCCCTCATGTCTAACTACATTGTCTGAGGCAATGTAGTAATTATCTCATGTTTATTGATAATCCCTGTAAATTAAGTCAGAATCAATTATCCTAGGAGACTTCAACTATCACTCTATAATCTAGAACACTTATACTTTGTCAAACAAGTATCCTAACTGGTTTCTGGATATAGTCAGTGCAGACTCCCTGGAGCAATTGATCTATACCTTAATCAAGGGTGATAAAATCCTAGGAGTTGTTCTTACCAAAATGGTGCAGCTTTGCTCCCCAAGAGTCGTGGTCAAACCAGACTGCAAGTCAATCACATTCAGCATAAAACTGAAACCTGAAGCATCTTCCAATACTTGGTATTTAGATATTGTGAGAAATATAATCTACTAATACTAAGTGATGGCCTGGCTAAGTTAAAAAAAAAAACCTACTCACATCTATACCCCTGAGAAATAAATGCTAAGCCAAATTCAAAAATATACCCCTGTGGTGGAACCCGATATAAACAGGCTTAATAATAATAGACAAAAATAATTGCTGATTGCAACCAAACGTAAATCTAACTCTAAAGAGGCCAGTAACATTCTTTCTAAACTACACAAGGACTTTTGGACCGTGGACAAGTTAATCAAGTCCATATATGACTTGAAAATAGCCACCCAAATGAAGGATAACCACAAAACCTTCTTCAGTTATATTAAAAATCTCAGAAACAATGCCCAGCAACGTGCAGGGTGAATAGTAAATGAAGAAACAATGCCCAGCACTGTGCAGGGGTAATAGTAAATGAAAAACAATGCCCAGCACTGTGCAGGGCTAATAGCAAATGAAGAAACAATGCCCAGCACTGTGCAGGGGTAATAGTAAATGAAGAAACAATGCCCAGCAATGTGCAGGGCTAATAGCAAATGAAGAAACAATGTCCAGCACTGAGCAGAGCAAATAGTAAATGAAGAAGCAATGTCCAGCACTGAGCAGAGCAAATAGTAAATGAAGAAACAATGCCCAGCAATGTGCAGGGCTAATAGCAAATGAAGAAACAATGTCCAGCACTGTGCAGGGGTAATAGTAAATGAAAAACAATGCCCAGCACTGCACAGGGCTAATAGTAAATGAAGAAGCAATGCCCAGCACTGCACAGGGCTAATAGCAAATGAAGAAACAATGCCCAGCACTGCACATGGCTGATAGCAAATGAAGAAACAATGTCCAGCATTGTGCAGGGCTAATAATAAATGAAGAAACAATGCCAAGCACTGTACATGACTGATAGCAAATGAAGAAACAATGCCCAGCACTGTACATGGCTAATTGTAAATGAAAAACAATGCCCAGCACTGCACAGGGCTAATAGTAAATGAATAAACAATGCCCAGCAATGTGCAGGGCTAATAGCAAATGAAGAAACAATGTCCAGCACTGAGCAGAGCAAATAGTAAATGAAGAAGCAATGTCCAGCACTGAGCAGAGCAAATAGTAAATGAAGAAACAATGCCCAGCAATGTGCAGGGCTAATAGCAAATGAAGAAACAATGTCCAGCACTGTGCAGGGCTAATAGTAAATGAAGAAACAATGCCCAGCACTGCACAGGGCTAATAGTAAATGAAGAAGCAATGCCCAGCACTGCACAGGGCTAATAGCAAATGAAGAAACAATGCCCAGCACTGCACATGGCTGATAGCAAATGAAGAAACAATGTCCAGCATTGTGCAGGGCTAATAATAAATGAAGAAACAATGCCCAGCACTGCACATGACTGATAGCAAATGAAGAAACAATGCCCAGCACTACACATGGCTGATAGCAAATGAAGAAACAATGTCCAGCATTGTGCAGGGCTAATAATAAATGAAGAAACAATGCCCAGCACTGCACATGACTGATAGCAAATGAAGAAACAATGCCCAGCACTGCACAGGGCTAATAGCAAATGAAGAAACAATGCCCAGCACTGCACAGGGCTAATAGCAAATGAAGAAACAATGCCCAGCACTGCACATGGCTGATAGCAAATGAAGAAACAATGTCCAGCATTGTGCAGGGCTAATAATAAATGAAGAAACAATGCCCAGCACTGCACATGACTGACAGCAAATGAAGAGACAATGCCCAGCACTACACATGGCTGATAGCAAATGAAGAAACAATGCCCATCACTGCACATGGCTGATAGCAAATGAAGAAACAATGCCCAGCACTGCACAGGGCTAATAGCAAATGAAGAAACAATGCAAAGCAGTGTGCAGGGCTAATAAGAAATGAAGAAATAATGCCCAGCACTGCACAGGGCTAATAGCAAATGAAGAAACAATGCCCAGCACTGCACAGGGCTAATAGCAAATGAAGAAACAACGCAAAGCAGTGTGCAGGGCTAATAAGAAATGAAGAAATAATGCCCAGCACTGCACAGGGCTAATAGGAAATGAAGAAACAATGTCCAGCACTGTGCAGGGCTAATAAGAAATGAAGAAACAATGCCCAGCACTGCACAGGGCTAATAGCAAATGAAGAAACAATGCCTAGCACTGCGTAGGGTTAATAGTAAATGAAGAAACAATGCCTAGCACTGTGCAGTGCTGAGTAAATGAAGAAACAATGCCCAGCACTGTGCAGGGCTGAGCAAATGAAGAAACAATGCCCAGCACTGTACAGGGCTAATAGTAAATGATATCACACACTCTGACCCAGAGGACATATCCAGTCTGCTAGCTGACAAATTTAGCTCAAACTTTACACCCACTTTCCCCTCCAGTATTCTTAGATTACATACGCACAGCTACACCCCCCTCAAATCTCTCAAGCTCAAGTTCTCAAGATGTTATCTAAGACCAAGAACATGATGTCTATGGCACCAGATAACATAACAGGCTGCATGAAAGATAACTTGCCTGATCCCCTACAGAAGCTATTCAGTATTAACCTCAAAACAGGCTTCAAGCAGATGAATGAAAGACAGCAACAGTCATTCTCTTGCACAAATAAGGGGCTTCAACCTACCCAAGTAATTATATACCCTTTAGCGTGACCAGTCTCATATCTAAGGCTATGGAAAGAATTATAATGAAATTAATAAATAAGGAGACAGGGAACCTACAGATGCATGACCCAACCCAATTTGCATTCATTAAGGACAGATCCTGCCTAATCAACCTGGTTGACTACTATGAAAAAGTTACTGAAACAGTGGATAAAGTTAAAAAAGTGCACTCTGCATATTTAGACCCCACAAAGGCATTCTACACCATCCCCACACTCAGATATAATTGATAATCTCCTCCAGCTAAATGTCAATACCTGTGTAGCTCAACAGATAGAAAACTGGCTCGCAAATACCATCCATAAAGTTAGGGTGGGCAAATCCAACTTCTCCAAAAGACCTGTCACTAGTGGTGTACACAAGAGTTCAGTCCCTGAAACACTCCTCTTTTATATCTACTTCTCAAAGATCAAAGCTAATGTTCACGTTTTTCAGACTGACCAAGTTTGCCATCATAAACTCGCCAGAAGACACTAAGATTCTTCAGGATGGCCTAGCTCAAAAAAACTTGTTCTAAAACTAAATTCCAAGAAGTGCATAATTGTGTCCTTTAGCAAGCATGACTCTCCTTGTAACTGTTTCATTAACAACTCAACCTTGAAAATGTATCCTGTATTTAGAGATCTGAGAACCTATGCTGACAATGAACTGCCCTTTAATCATTACATATCCAGTGTTTTAAGGAAGTCCCTACACATTGCATATGTTATTTCTACAGGTATTGCATCCAGATCTAGGGATGTATACATTCTACTGTACTTGGCACTCATTATGAATAAGGAAAATGGAAGGGTGTCAGAATAATAATACAACCAAAAAGGCATCCCCAGCAGAAAATAAGTTGTTAACAGCCATAGTACTGAATACTGTAAAGACCCCCTCTGAATACTTTGTGCAGTTCTGAGGACATCATCTTTATGAAAGTCGAAAGTAGGCTAAAACATTTCAAAGGAGGGCAAAAGGTAATAATTATTCTTTAGGCAGGAGAAGATGATAGAAATATGAACAATATAACATAATCTGAGCCAGCACTTTGTTGTAGAGGGATAAAGCCCTAACAACAGGCCAGGCAACCAGGGTTTGATGAATGACCAGGACATATGAGGCACTAGCAGGAGAGATGGCATGATTGGAAGACATATGGTATTAAGATATTAAGGGAGAACTAAAAATTCATTATTGCACAGAAGGGGTGGTGGAGATCACAACAGCTTTTTCAAAGAGTTAGTAGGATTAAACATGATTGAGTTCATCAATGCATGGGACAAATATAAAGCAATTATTCTCAAGAAATTGTAAAGGAGGCTGTTTATTAACTAAGTTTATTAAAATGTAAAGCATACCTCTTAACTGTCCAGAGTTGCACAGAATATCCAGATTTTTGGCTCATATTCTTGCGGTATCATTGTCGCCTCACAGTAAGATGCTGTCTGGTTTGATTCTCAGCTAGAGCGTCTTCTGCATGGAGACATGCGTGAATGGGAGTACCTTCATTGAAGGTTGTGCGTCAGGGCTGGTAACTCGGCACGTAAAAATCAACTACCAAGCATTAGTGGACCGGAGTTCCGCTGTGGCAGCCCCTAACACAACATTCTTAGTCTATTGTTCACACAATTTGTGCTTTTCTGGCAAATCATTGGCATAATCTGTGGATTGAAGTGACATACATTTGAGTTGCAGACTTCATAACCTTCAGAAAATGTATGTTGAAACAAACCCTGTTACTCTAGCAATTTTCTAAGTTTATAAGATCAATATTTAAAATATGTTCCTAGTTTTGGGCCTTTGTTCCCCTGTTTTGTTGGGCTTTGCTTGCCTTGAGAGGTATGATGTAAGGAAATATTGAGTGTGGGTGTCATATATGATGTTTATCTGCCAAAAGACTGTTTTGATGGTTAAAATGTAATCAGTTGTCAGTATTTGTTAAAAAAAATCAGTGTACAGAAAGGAAAATATGACACTATATACACTTTTATTCAGCACTTTTTCCAATAAGGTATAATGATTAGTAATAAATAAAACACACAACTTGCTAATACAACAAATAATACAAATAATGATAAGTCATCAGCTGTTTAATTTCTGAACTGCAGTTTTCATTTGCTGATGCTCCCAGACATTTTAAGCTGGATTTGCTGGAAAGGCTGTAGGTTTCCATCTTACTTGTATCCCTTCACCCATCAGCAGTATGACATTATCACTGATATTTATCTCTTAATGACTGTGGAATCATGGGAAATGACCTGGAAACTGCTAAGTGACTGGTCTTCAGTTTAATGATGGTACCATAGACATGAGGTCACGACAGCAGTGATGCAGAAACGAAGAACTGGATGAACCATTGACCAAATAAAGAGCAGCTGTCCACACCAGGACATCTGTTATGAAATATAAACATTTATGAATTAAGAAGGAAAAGATAACCGATCCTATACAGAACATTTTTAAGTTACTGCTAGCATTACTTTTAGAGATATACTGCCTTAAAAAGTAGCAATTTAAAAACTTTGAGCTGTGGTCTGTAGAGTCAAATAAAACATGTTAATGAGCTGTATGTAAGACACTTTGACTATTCTGTAAATAATAAAGTCACTGGGCAGACTCTTTATGATGCCAGAATATGAAACAATTCATTTTTAAATAATGAAGACAGAGGAATGCTCCATAATTTATATCTCCTAAAAGACTTTTCATGCAATACAGCAGTAAACTATAAAAGCACTTACTCGAGTAAATACTTGTTTGCTCACTGCATATATCAGTTTTACTGTCACTGATTTCTCATACCACGCAATCCTTTTTCAAGAATGTGAAGGTATTGTAAGACACAGTTCACATTAATAGCACAGCACAGCACAGCCAATCTGCAATTATTTCTTCTGCAAGTGAATTCTATGCTTTGAACTTATATCACATTTATTTTATGGACAATCAAGTATAAAATATGTTAATTATTAGAAAGTACTTTCTAGCAGCACTTTAAGACTAGCTGGAATTGTATAATAACAATTCATCATCGAGACACCCTTATTCAAAAGTGTAACAGATAATGTGTTAGCTAACAGAATAGCGTAGACTACGTTTAAAATGACCTATGGTCTATGCTATCTGTTGCATTGAAATTAGAATGCTACCTTTGAGTAAAACACACTGCAGGTAATAGATAAGAATGTTAAACAGCTACCTGAATCATTACAGCTATAATGAATACTGTGGTCTCATCAATAAAGCCTGACTCCATATTCTTAAGTGATATTGTCTGAACTTTATGTGCATATGAGGGTTGTTAATTTGAAGAAATCAAAATTAATTTTTATTTCTTAAGGTGATGCATTTTTTTATTGGAAAATAAGCCATTGTGTTTTTATAGAACAAATGTACATAACCTGTGGTTTCTTCAGTGAAACAATATTGATTGTATTATTTTACTAAAGCATGATAAGTTATGAATTCTGAAGTAGTATTTGCTGTGCAAAGCTTAATATCAGTTTTATAACCTCACAGTGTATGTAACAAATATTTCCATTCAACATTTTCAAGTCAAACCCACAAATGGTCATACATGAAGTCATGATTCACTACACCTGTCAAAAGACTTGTGTGTACCAGTGGTAAGTGTCACCTGAAGTAAGGGACACAAACATTTTTCTGAAGTGCACCTGACAGAATTACAAAGTTCTCAGTACTGCATTTCAGAAATGCCAGTTTCCTATTTGGAATTCACAACAGAGTGTCAAAAAGAAAATACAGGCTTTAGCAAAGTGTAAGAGTTACCTTGTTTTTCCTAGTGATGCAGCCTCAGAAATGATTTGATAATTTAGCAGGGTAACTATAAGGAGCATACAGGGACGTTGTCTTCACCTACTTAAACTGTTATTTTTTAAATGTTTGATTGCACCTGATTCATTAATCTCAGTGTGTGAAGTCATAATAAAATCCTCCAAACTTTGCCTTAGACCACATAAGAAATGCTACAGCTTTGTAAAATGTGTAAAGTTTTTTTCAAGATTATCTGGGCTGATTAGTAAAAGGGTTGTTACAATTTATTGTTTATTAACTGAGGTGGTGGCCTGGTTTATGCTTGACATTTCAGTCATAGTCCAGATTTAAAGCTATACGCAGTATTTCAGGCCTAGTCCAGATTTAAAGCTATATGCAGTAAACAGTTGTAACAGTCAGTAGATCAGCTTACTCATTCTTTTACCAACACCCACTTTATCATATTCAGGGTGATGGGAAAGCTGTAGCTTGTCACAACAAATGATGAAAGTAAGGCACAGAACCAATCCTGGATAGGATGCCAGTCTAAAGCAGGTTACACAGCAGACAGACAAACACATACACGCATGCACGCACTTGCATGCGTATGTGCGCACTCGTGCGTGTGCACACACACACACACACACACACACACACACACACACACACACACACACACACACACACACACACACACACACACACACACGTGCCTACTGACAATCTATAGGATTGCCAGTTCTCCTTTTGGCATTTCATTGGGTGGGAACTAGATATCCGAACAATACCCATATAGATGCAAGAAAAATGTGTAAAACCTGCTCAGAAGGCATGACAGACAGAAAATTAACTGGACAATCAACTGCTATACTGCACTCTGCTTAACAGTGCACCACTGTGCTACCTTGTATGACAGAACTCTGCATAATTGCAAGCAGTACATCAGTTCTTGAATAACGAATGTTAAGCAAAAAAATGTTCTTATGGAAGTAAATAAAAAATAAAACATCCAGATACCCATCATTGACTACTTAAAGCTTTACAGAATCAAAACAATTTATGTATCAGAGACAATATGTACGAAATATTTCTTGAAGGCATGGATATAAATATATTGTATATAATATGGACAATCAACAGTGCTGACTAGGAAATGGCAAACACGAATTAGTGCTGCAACTTCTTTTTATTTCCAAGTCTGTGTTTTTGTGACTTTCAATTATGCAGTGCAAAGATTCAGGAGGGTGCTAATTTACATGAAATTATATGATCTGGGGAGTATGATGACTTTAAAATTCTTAGGCTGCTGTTGAGATAACTGGAAAACAACTGCACATTGCTTTGGGCTTTAACTTACAAGTCAGAGCCCCTCTGAAGTGTTTAATGGTAACAAAGTTCTGAGAATGGCATGCAGATGGTACTACAGATACAAGTAAGGAAACAGAAAGGGTATAACTGATAATGGCGGGCTTGCTTATAGGTCTACCTAGTATGGCATCTTCACTGGTATTAACTCTCCGAGGGGATTAATGGTAATGAAAAAATATTAAGGAGATTGTTACTGATTATATTTCTAAGAAGAGAGTAGTGACTTGAGTATATGTTGGGATGTTTAGGTTAATAGATAAGATGAATGAAATCTAGGTCTGCTGGAAGTTCTGCAATGTTATTAGACTGACAGCATATGAAATTAAGATTAAAATCACCAATAATTACTATATTTGTATGTTTGGGAAAGGTGAGAATAATGTGTTGTGTGAACGAGTAACTGGAATTTTTAAAGGAAGAAGACATGATAAATTAAGACAAAGCAGTAAGGACATCGTTGTCTTAAGTGCATGGAATTTTTATCAGTAAGTAGCTGGGGTCCAAGTCAGAGGTAATGTTTGCTTGAGGAATTGTTGAAGTGTTTAGCTTTAAATAGCTTTAAATAGGAGTTGTCATACCAAATGCTCTGTGAACTGTTTTGGCATCAAATGGGTAGTTATAACCAGTGAATAAGTGTTGAATGCTGAGACAAATTTCTATGACAGCAACTAGTTATGGAGAGTGGCTATGTTTTTTTTTTTCGTTGATTTTAGCATTTGTGAGTGCATAAGTGATGAAACTGGTGTTGGACACAGTGGATGTAGTGGGTACATGAGCTGAACAGGGATCTTGCTTGATGTTATATATAATAACAAGTATAAGAATTACATGTGTGAACTTGAAAAGATAGTCAATCAGCTTCATATGGAACTACAAGGGTTTCATGGTGAGGGCTATATGAAGTAGGGGACATGGGCAGGGGTTTAGTTGGGGGCACTAACAGAGAGGGAGAAAAATGTAATCAAAATTGGAAACACAGGACAGTGAGAAGGAGCAATGTAAGCACATGGAGTTTGCCACATAAAAGTGGATATTAATCATTACATCTGAGTGACTCCTCCAGGTGCATCTGCAGTTAATGCCTACTGATGTGTCTAGGCATCAAATATTGCTTGTTCATATTTGCATCAATAATTCCAAAACCATGCCATATACAAGGTTTTAAAAGATTTCATTTTAAAGCTTACTCAATGGCAAACTCAACTTTATTAATATTTAACCTCTGTCTAGTGCAGGTAAATAGATATTAACTGTTGTTCTTGTAATATTAATTTATATGGATATAATTTGCACATTTTTCTAAATACCTCAAAAACAAGTAACACAGACAGAACTCCTTAGCTTCATATGAAAGCTTTCATTTAGATGAATAAAATGCTGCTAACTGTATGTGTATAACTTGATTTGTTGCTCAGATATTGTAAGTTGTTTATAAAATATTACAAATGGGTACTTACGTATTATCACAACCAGATGTCTGCACCTGACATCATTCAGTATGCGTGCACGGACACAGGTTGCTTAACCTAAAAAGGGGTCTGTCAAGAATTAAGCATTAGTCTGTCACAGTGGGGACAAGCCAGGAAGAGGAGTAAGGGTGAAACTTTGTACTTGTGGATGACGCGCCTCATTGCTCCTGTAACTCCACATTGCCGAAACACTTTACAATAGCTGCATTTCTCACTGCAATGTCAGCTAAGGGAAAGCAACTCATGAAAAACATCATTGCCTTCTTCAATTTAAATATGTCAAGGCCAAGGATTGCTGCCTCTCCTAGTGTATGTCTCAAGATTTTCACTTTAGGTGCTAAGAAACTGCCCCGTGTGGGAAGCAATGCCCATACTTTACACAAAATAAAAGAAACAGTCAAAGGCAGTTCCTGAAAAAAACTTTTAATAAGACTTCAGAAAACAACTTACTGCCTGATGATGTGATTCTTGGTGTCATTAGTGGCATGTAGCATGTTTTTTCAGTGGGACCTAATGATATGTTTACACATTGTTAAAAATAAAACATTAACCAAAACCATCCTTCCTGTCTCTGTGTTTGCCTTTGGTTTTAGACCTATAACCTAAAGAATACTATCACTATAAAAGATAGATTGTGCTGAAGAGTTTGCCATTGATACTTCTTTCACAACCCGTATAGTTCCAGAAATATGAACAATTGTTTGAAATGTGAAGACATAATTTGATTCTGTCATAAGGCTTAGGCTCCGCCCATTGGAAGTTACAGTGCAAACTTCCTGAGCTGCATTGGAGTGAATGAGTTAATGAGAGATTGCAGTGGGATATCTGACAAGGGTGAAAGCAAAGAGTAAACATTGTTTAGGGAAGTAGATATATCATTTTGAGGTGAAGACCAGGGTGGGAGTTAATGGTCTGTGGAAATGGGTAAGGGGATGGAGTATTTAGGGGACAGTAATGGAATGAGATGGACTTGTAAGAGGAAAGGTGGGAAAGGTTCTGTGAATTAATCTGAGGGTTTAAGTGGCTCAGAGTTAGGAGAGAGTAAAACTAGTGAGAGACTTGTTGGTCATATGGTTCAGCAGTGCAGCTGAGAAAGCTTGGCTATTCAAAATGGTTGACACCACTTGAAAAACTATGGGGCAGCTGTCCCATAGGACTGCATAATATTACTAAAGAGATCTGGGAAGAAGAAAAAACACCATTTGAAAGTGTAATGCAACATTAAGTTAGTTCACAGGATAGACTAAATCTGTTTATGCCCAAAAGAAAGGAGCAAATGCAGAGAGACAAAGAGATGCAACAATACCTATAATAAGGATGCCCAAATCAAGGAATTAGGTATTAGTACCTTCCTTGGAGAATAGCAGTCTAGCTAAGTGCAAAGCTGCATTAAAGTGGTTGAAAGGGTAAATGCAGTGAACTACAAAATTATTCAACCAGAAACTGGAAGATAGAGCAAATATGGCAAATTAATGTACTAAAGACGAGAAGAGAAGTAGAAAGCTTGCGGGTAGCTTGCAAGCTAATATTTATACAGGAAAGACCAAAGAATGTCTACCTGAAGTAAACCTAGATGAATCCTTGTGAAATGCAGAAAATCATGAAATGACAGAATTCCTGATAATAAATAAAGTAATGTTTTTAGAAATTCTTTAGAGAACTACACTAAAGGAACATAACACAAATCCATCAACTCCCAAAACCGAACACAAAACAGGCACTGGACCAAGAACCTCCAATAAACAAATGTAAAAGAAAAGGCTCAGGCAACACAAAACATCTCCAGAAACTCATTTAATAATTCCAAATACAGATATAAAACTTCCACAAGAACAAAACCACCACAGTTAAGTACTTCCTTCATTATGTTTGACCTCTTCAGAACTATGAACAAACTCAGTTGAAAGCGCTTAACTGTGGTGATTTTGTTCTTGTGGAAGTTTTATATCTGTATTTGGAATTATTAAATAAGTTCCTGGAGATGTTTTGGGCTGCCTAAACCGATCAGCTGGAATGAAAGCTAGTGAGACACCTTACAGTACCAGTCACAAAAACAATTAGAGAAGTTCAGAAGATGATCAGATTAAATAGCAATATTAAATAGAATATGTAAGTATATATATATATATATATATATATTCATAGGTTCATAGGTCAAGCCAAGCCATAACAATTCCCTGGATATATCTTCCCACAATATTTACTTCCCTATATATATATATATATATATATATATATATATATATATATATATATATATATATATATATATATATATTAGAATATATGAGAGTAAATGGAAGGTTCACAAATTAAATGTAAATGTGGCAAAATTATCAGATTCTGTAATGTCTTAAAAAAACTGAAAAGACATATCAGTTTGATACCTATCCCATATCCAGAATTGACAAGCTGATAAGAGATCTTAGGAAAAACAAGATATCTAACAACATTTGCATTGATGAAGGGGTATTGAGCTCAATATGTTGAACACTGCTGCAATGCATTAAACAAACCAACAGTTAATTGTGAAATACTACACTGATTTTTACTTTTGCAGAGACATGAGTGTACCATATACTATAGCAATAGTCAGCTATGCTATGTGTACACCATGAATTATGATAACGAAACTTGATAACAGCTATTAAATGTGAAATACCTGAAAGAAGCTGGATGTTAAGAGCAGGGTATGAGACCCAAGATGTCAGTGAGGTTTGCCTCTCAGTGAAAGGGATTGTGAGGATCAGTAGTAAAGATCTTTGCAAAAAAAAACTGATTGAAAAAGTCTGTGGATGGACTTTGCCATGAATTTACTTATAATGTAAAGGGGCTTACTTATTGACTTAGTTGCAGATTATCATCATCATCATCATCACCTCCCTTTTTCCCATTTTTTACATGGGGTCAGAGTGTTGCATTAACTGTCACCATCTCTCTCAGTTCAGTGCACCCCTCCTGCCTTCTTCAACACTCATGCCTGACTGCCACAGATCTTCTCCCACAAAATCCATACGCCTCTTTGCTGGATACCTTCATTTCCTCTTACCTTCTTCATGCCTGTTCCACATCTTCTTCACCAGATTGTTTTCGGATTTTGTGCACCTGTGCCCATGCCTCCATAATCTGTTCTTTTTTATCTTTTATGCAAATGGAGCTACTTTGGCTTCTGCTGTCATGTCCTCATTTCTTCATCTGTCCTGGAGTGTGCATCCTACCACCCATCTCAGGTGCTTTATCTTCATTACCTCTAGCTTTCTCATGTGCTCTGCCTTTACTGCCCAGGTTTCTGTACCATACAGTAATAGTGGTCACACCACTGTTTTGTTTAGCTTACTTTTCATCTTCTTTGGCATTCTTCTGTCATATACAACACCTGACTCTCTAGGACAGTTGGCTGCAGCCCTTCTGATTTGACCTCTTCATTCAGACCTCCCTTCTCCTCAACCACCCTTCCAGGATACTTGAAGCTATTAACCTGCTCCAATATCTTTGCTTCTACCTCAATTCTCAGCTTCCTCTGATTTCCACAATTTGTTGCCATTACTGCAGTGTTATCCATGCTTAGTTTCATCCCATGTGCGAAGGCAGTATTACATTCTACTCCCCTATCCTTTGCTGAAGTTGTTGCTCAGAGTCTGCCTACAATGCCACATAATCTGCATACAGCAACTTTGTTGATCTGTCCCCTCCAACCTGTTTGTTAATGTAGTCCATCACCAGTATGAAAAGTAGTGGGTTCAGGGCTGAGCCCTGTTGTACACCTACTCTCACTAGGAAATGCTCTGGGAGAGCAAACACTGCTCATACTCGAGCCATTGAGTCCTTGTGCAAATGTTTCTGGGGCTTCAAACTGCCCAAATCAGCTTTCTTGGGATCTTGTCATATGCCTTCTCCAAGTCCAGGAATGTCCAGCTGGACTCTTTCCTCATCTCTAGCTTCTTCTCAACTATCTGTCTCACTGCAAACATCAGGTCAGTTGTGGTGCATCCTGATCTGAATCTAAACTGCTCATCTTCCATCTTCCATTCTACTACTCTGTGTATGCATTTATCAATCACCCTCTCCAGGACATTCATGCAATCTGACAGGAGTTTGATGCCACTATACTGTCCACAGTTGTGGATGCCCCCTTTGTTCTTGTACACTGGCACAAGTATGCTTATTCTCCAGTTTTCTGGTATACACTTTTCGCTCCAGCAAAGCAGTATTAAGTGTACACAGTGCAGGCTGTGCCACATGCATAAGAGAAGCGCCTATAACAGTGGGGGATGGGATCACTGAGGATAAGGGCACGACAACGCAGTACATGCTCCCTGTACAAGAATAGTGCATGTAGCAATGCTCCCTGTACAAGAATAGTGCATGTAGCATTCAGGGAAGGGAGAAGGACAGTAAATGGCAAACAACAGTCTAGTCTGTGCCTCTGCATATAATAATAGTGCTTGAAGGACTGGAAGAAGGGAGCAAAAAGTAAAGAACATGAAACAATGCCACCTGTTCCCCCATTATAGAAGTAAAGATTTTAGTACTGGAAAAGGGAGTAAGAACAGTAAACCCCAAGCAGTACATTCTGTAGTCCATGTACAAGAGCAGCATTTATAGCACTGGTGAAAGACAGCAGGAAAGAGAGGTCATGTTTCTGCCTAATGAGTTTAATTTATATAGCCATGGAACATGTTATATATAATTTCATAAGCTCCGATATATAAACAATTGTGCTGCTATATTCCTTTAACTGGATTGTTTTGCAAAAGGGAGGTCATGTCCTTACTCATGTAAACTACTTTCATAAAGTCACAAAGGTAACAGCCAAGGTTCAGTACACCTAGAGCTTAGCAAGGCCCTAGACACTATTCTCTCTGCTGGAATTGTAAATAAGCTTAAAAGCCTGAATATACATCCCTTTGTTGTAAGGTGAAACGCATTGGAAGAAGGGACAAGAAGTAAAGGACACAAAACAATCGAACTAGATTCCATATACAAATGTAGATCATTTTGTTACAGATAGGACCCAAGGAAATCCAGTAGTTGTCAGCCTGGGATGACATGATCGACAGATCATGCCGCTTTGCCAGAGATGGTCTGCACATGTCGCTAATAGGCTTTCAAATACTGGCCAAGGCATTAGTCACCCCCATAGTATCTTTTTTAGGCAGTGCCAAACCAACAGACCCACCAACATAAGAAATTCTTCTAATTCCAAGCTGAAGGTTCCAGTGCTAGGAGTTGTAACAAGAAACTATACTCCCTGAAAGCTGTCCTCACCCTAGAGAATGCTGATGTCTGTGCAGTTACAGACACGTGGTTCAAGGCCTTGGAAAGCACCCCAGCAGTGTAAGGCTACAATGCCCATCACACATTCAGACTACCTTCTGAAAAGGAAAACAATGAAGACTGGTGAAGCAGGATAACTTGCTGGAGCTTCTCCAGATCCAGCTGACCACAGGAAATATCCCTCACCATATCATTACAAGCTACAGGTCCCCAACCATGAACCACAAAAACACTCCACATACCTGACATTGTTAGAATCACTTACTATTCAGACAAACATGCTACTCATGGAAGATTTTAACTACCCCTCCATAAAGTGGGAAATATACATGACCACTAATATGCAAGTTCACAGATTTCAGGACTTTGTCACTGCAAATTGTCTGGAACAGCTGGTCTATATTCCAATTAGGGGCTCAAATATCCTTGGCATAGTACTCACAAATATAGGACTGCATTGCACCCCTCCAGCGTAATGTTCTCATTGTTAAGATCAGATCATAAATTGGTGTCCTTTGAAATAATTGTAGTGGTAGAACTCCCATCAAACCCTAAAATCATAAAGAATTTTTTCAAGGCAAATCAACCCCTATTAAATGAGAGCAGAGGTCATTTTAAAGCTCTCCTCACCCCAACAACATGGAAACCTATGCAGAAGTATACATACCACTTATACAACTTCATAGAAACAGCAGTACCTGACCGAAATAAGCCCAGGTATAGCTGGCAAAACAAGTTAGCTTGGTGTAACCCTGGTATAACTAGATTATACAACAGAAGGAAGAAATTTGTCTAAAAGTAAGTAAAAGGGTGCACAACAGAGAAAAAAATCCCTCATTAGTCTCAACAGGCAAATCAGTGAACTACTCAAGTCTTCAAAAGCTAAATAAGAGCCTAAAATTTTAGTTATGTCCAAAATCTCAAGGGAAACACTCAACAACGTGCCAAGTTGGCTGTAGATGACTACCTAGACTCAGTCAGAAGAAATAGCAAACCTGCTGACTGATAGTTCACCCCATCACCTCCAGTCACTCCCCAAGAAGTACCCCTAGCTTTCCTTGACCTGTTATCACAAAAGAACAGGTTGTCACTGCACTCTCTAAAGCTTGAAACATGAACTAGCAGAGCCACCCAGATCTCTATTTAACTACAGTATTCAGACAGGCTTGCTGGAGGACAGCAACAGTCATCCCTCAGCACAAGGGAAGACTATCAATGGACCAGGGAAACTACCGACTCATAAGTCTGACTAGCCACATATACAAGGCCATGGAAAGGATAATCATAGGCCTGATTAACAGCATAGGAAATCTCCAGACTCTAGACCTAACCCAGTTCATCTTTGTCAAGCACAGGTCCTGTCTACTCAATCTGGTGGACTTCTTTGAGAAGGTTGATCACCAAGGCCATGGATGAGGGTAAGACATTGCATATCATCTACTCGGACCAGGCCAATGCATTTGATGCAATATCCCACTTAGTATGTTAGATAAACTCACAAAATTGAGCATAAACCTCTACATCACCAGATGGATAGCCAAATGGCTCATGGATAGGACACATGTTATTAGAGTGGGGGAATCTACACCTCTAAAAAGATCATCGGACAAGCTTTAAGCTTTATCCCTAGTCCTGTACAGTGATTTATGCCTAGCACTTTGTTTTATTAAGGAACCATCTCTCCTTTATTTCCTACAGCTCCACACACACACACACACACACACACACACACACACACACACACACACACACACACACACACACACACACATGAAACTAAAGTCTTTGGTCTCCAGTGACAAATAAATAAGACATGATGGGTGGCAGATTTATTACTCAGTGCTTCCTTTTTCAGCAATAATCTTGCATTATATATAAAACAGAGGCATACCATCACCTCCTTTAAAGCAAACTTTGACAATTGTACAAGCTCCCATAAATTAGGCCTGACTTGTTTTGCATTCATGGACCCAAGAAAGGCCTGACTTGTTTTGGATTCATGGACTCAGGAAAGGCCTGGGAGTCAGGAAAGGCCTGACTTGTTTTGGATTCATGGACTCAGGAGAGGCCTGACTTGTTTTGCTTTCATGGAATCAGGAGATGCCATATCAGAATGAGTTCTGAAAAGCTGATTATAGCCCATGGATTGCTTTTGTATTGCAAACTCTATAAATGTATGAGACATTAATAAGTAAGTATTGCCTATTGCATTGTACTCTGATGTCATGCCTAAATGTGATTATTAAAAAAAAATATTTTTTATACATTTTTTATTTCATTTTGTTTTTGTTTACCAGGATTATCTGACTGTGTTTAGTCAAAAAGCCCTTTCCAATGAAGGCC
This sequence comes from Protopterus annectens, assembly GCF_019279795.1. NCBI lineage: Eukaryota > Metazoa > Chordata > Ceratodontiformes > Protopteridae > Protopterus > Protopterus annectens. Next base: position 571,639,211 of record NC_056738.1, on the reverse strand, counting down.
CAAAACACCAAAAATTATTCAGTAATATACATGAGCAGACATTAAATGATATTCATGAACAATTGCACATATATTTTCTTATTAAATTGCATAAATGTAAAAGAAGATGCAACTATTACAGTATGAAATATACTTATGCATCACTAGATAGTGAGCATTTGAAGAGGTGTATTAGTGGGTTTGTCATATAGATAAAAGATAATGTGATTAGTGCCTAGAAATTCAAAGTAATCGAGGTGAGAGAAGGCACTAGGTAGGGCAAAAAATGTTAATATTGTAGCTAACAAGTGAGGTGTAAAACAGGTTCAGAGACATTTATAAATAAGGCTATTGTAAGTTTTATGTTAAGGCCTTGCTGTGTTTAATAATAGCAGCTGGCAAAAAAGCAATTACTAACATATGGAAGTCAAAATCTAAACCAACTATGCTAGAAGTAGTGAATATAAAAACAGAGATACAACAACTGGAATTGAGATCTTAATAAATGGGAATTGTGGGAACAATACATACAATGAAGGGGTGAGGTTTAAAAGGCAGTAGAACGTAAATGAGATAGGTAATGTATGATTGAAAACTATTGGGAGGATTATAAGTAAACAAGATCAACCCCCTCACAGGTATGGCAAGTGCAAAGGCCCAATAACCATCATGAAAAGTTCATAAAAGGGGGCCAGCACAACAGTGTGGTAAAACCAAGCAGTTTTAATGTCTCACAAGCACATTAAACAGATTAAACGGATTCACTTTATAATCTTGAAATACTCAAACATTGAATTTCAGTATGTCGAGACTATAAAGTCAAATCTGAACAACATCGAAAATCCAAAACCACGAAATTTAAAATTGCGAAGTTCAACACACCACATACCACACTACACAAACACCAAACTACCTACACTACAAAAAAAAAAAACACACACAAACAAAACAAAACAAGCTAACAAACCTCCACTACAAATAAGCAGGGGGGCAAGCCCCACACCCCCCTACTATATATTTTAACTCAGAGATTGCACCAAACAGAAAAAGACAGCAAACTCACAACCAGACATTCTACACTCCCTCGCACACACACACACACACATCACATATATACAAACCCCACCACATTCAACATTTAAACACTCATACTTTTACCTGCCTACCCTAACCCACATGTACAACTTCCAAACACACTCACATACACTCACACATCTACCCAAAACCCTTATAAATTAGAAACTTATCTTAAATTACACCTAAATCCACATACTAAACCAGAAACCATCCACACGACACATTCCACGTCACATACCATTAAAGCATAACCGCAAATTGGAAATATTTGGATTTGCGGTTATGGATTTTTGCCAGTCCGTACATTTGACTTTATAGTCTCGAAATACTGAAATTCGATATTTCAGTATTTCGAGATTATAAAGTCAAACCGATTAAACATATCAGGGGTAGGGTTAAATATAAGCCCAAACACCTCAAAAAGAATACAGACCAGTTTCGGCATTGTTAGCCTTCCTCAGTGTCAAGCCAAAAAACAAAATAACATAGCTATTTATACAAATCCAAAATGATAAACAAAACTTCCATTTGGTTGATTATAGAAGCTCATTTAATCCAGGGGGAAAAAGCCCACCCAACTTCATTATCCACATTTTCTCTTTAGAATTGAGGATGGAATGCCATCCAGACTTATTACTTCTATCCCCATAAACCATGTCAATAACAGTGAATCTAAAAAAAGAAGTGTGGTGTTTTAATGTATGTTTATAAAGGGCATTGGACTGTCTGTATTGGCAGACCATATGTTGTCTGAAATCCTTGGGGATAAGTGTTCATTTTCTTTTCGGAGAGGTCAAACACTAGGTTCATATTTTAGCCATTATAAATGCTACCGGGATCCCAGCAGTAATTACCAACAAAGCACTATTATAGGTGATATATTAAATGGATGTACCCCCTGTGGATATTGCACGCATTGCTCAAGGGTAGCCAAATCAAAACAATTTACAAGCAGAAACTCTGCCTTGGTTTTTGATATAATTTTTTTTAGCAAATTGTAGCTCCAATTGGGTTATATATCTTGCTACATGTTCATATTCTGCATTTTATGTTGGGCAAACATCTAGACATTTACAGTTACATATTACTGAACATGTTAGTGATATTATAGGTTCATGGGTTCATACTAGGCTATCTGCCCTAGGGCATTTATAAGCCTAGCCAGAATGTGTTTGGCTTTCGCCACCCATTTTAAATTTATTTTGCTATGCCCTTTTTCGAGGTTAGTATACTGTGCCTCTGTCTAACAGTGACACAGAAGTCATACCCGGGGTAAACCTACGATCTCCCATCCACTCATCAAGATTTCTCTTGAAGAGAGTCAATGAGGGACTCTGCCTAACCTGGACTGGGATTTTATTCCAGAGTGAAGGGAGCCTCTGGGTTATGAATCTGTTCCTCCAGCATGTCCTATTTATTTCAGTGCTGAGGTTCAAGTCTCTCGAGCGTGTAGCTCGATGGAATTTGGATTTTCCGAGGTGCAGCATGTCCATTAATTCTGGGTTGGACATGGCTTTATACGTCAGGCACAGATCGCTTCTGAACAGGTGGTATGCCACTGAGTAGAGCTGGAGTTTCTTTAACTGGGCAGCATATGGCATCTGTTTGAGCCCTTTGATCCTCTTGGTGAGGTACTTTTGGGGTCTTTCCAGTTGCTGCAGGTGTCTGGTAAGGTACATCCCAAAAGGGGCATTGTACTCAATTATGGGCATGATGAGGGATGAGTAAAGAGGCACGATGACCTCCCCTGATCTAGATGTGAATCCCTTCATGATTAGGTGGGCTATATAAAATGCTTTTCTAACCACTTTGGCCACGTGGTTGTCAAATGAGAGATTGCTATCAACTTGGGTCCCCAGGTCCCTAATTACTTCTTCTGTACTTAATGGATTGCCACCTATGTGGTAATTTGTGGGCACTTTGTTTTTGCCAGAGGGGATGACTATACACTTTTTGGCATTTAGCTTGAGGCCATGGCTCTGGCACCAGTTGTCTGTTTTTATGAGGCCCTTTTGGAGGATGCTTGTGTCGGCTGGAGAGTCGATTATGGCACCCAGTTTGCAGTCATCTGCGAACTTGGTCAGCCACAGTCCTTCCGTGTTGGCCTGTACCTCCGAGAAATATATACCGAACAAGAGAGGTCCCAGGACTGAGCCTTGTGGGACACCACTTGTAACTGGTTTGGAGTCTGACATGGCTCCAGCAATTCTAACCATGTGGGTTCTGTCCTTGAGCCAGTTTGCAATCCATCTAGTGACATAGGGTTTATATTTAAGCTGGTGAGCTTATCTATAATGCCCGAGTGGGGTATTGTATCGAAGGCTTTTGCGAGGTCCAGGTAGGCTGTGTGAACCACCTTCCCTCCAATCGCCTTGGTGACTGTTTCAAAGAAATCAACCAGGTTTAAGAGGCAGGATCTGCCCTTAACAAAGCCGAACTGGGTAGGATCCAGTGTCTGTAGGTCCCCAATATCTTTATTTATGAGGTCCATGATGATCCTTTCCATAGCTTTGCAGACCAAGCTATTCAGGCTTATGGGGCGATAGTTTCCAGGATCTGTTGAGGCACCACCTTTATGGAGAGGGACCACTGTTGCTGTACACCACTCTTTGGGCACATATCCTGTAGTAAGGCTGAGATTGAACAGTAGTTTTATGTTTGGGTTTAGCTCTTCTTGGAGTTCATGTAGGGCACAGCCCGGGACACCGTCTGGTCCCATTGATGCTGTGTTTTTTGCTTTGGAGAGGGCAGCTCTTACCTGAGCATCTGAGATGTCAGGGGGGCAGCACTCTGCTGGGATAGATATTTGCCCTTTTGGTGGGGAGTTTGCGCTGAACCTGTCAGCTAGGATGTTGGCAATGTCTGTGGGTTCAGTGTATTTTTTGTCATTTTGGACTAATTCTGAGCATATCTGGGAATTACCACCCAGGTTCCTAACATAACTAAAGAAAGCCTTGTGATTATCCTTAGTGTCCTGTGCAATTTTTCTCTCAAAGCTGGCCTTAGACAATTTTATGAGTGCCCGTAGTGTTTTGCTAATATTGATCAGTGATGCCTTCCCTTTTTGGGATTTTGCTCTATCATTTAGTAGCTTCCTCCTTCTATTGTATAGTTTGTTTATGGCTGGGGTCCACCAGACAGGACGTCTGCCTTTGGAGGATTGGGTCTTGGTTTTATTTGGGATCGCATGATCCATGCATCCCTGAAGGTGTTTATAGAATGCATTTATAAAGGATTCTGTGGTCTGGGCCGTATTTTCCACAGGCCCGGGGGCTTTGAAGGATTCCATCTCAGTTTTGAGGAGTGTGAAATTTGCTTTAGAGAAGTTTTTCACTGTGGTTTTCTGGGCAGGGGGTGGGGTCGGGATGTGAATATCCAGTGAGATTAGTTTATGGTCTGATCTTACCAGTGAGGGATACACTTCTGGTCTGGAGCATAGAGTCCCCATGTTGGTGATGATCAGGTCCAGTATGTTTTCCCCTCTTGTGGGAGTGGTAACAAGTTTTTCCATAGCATTTGAGTTTAAAAATTCATATTTTAGCCATTATAAATGCTACCGGGATCCCAGCAGTAATTACCAACAAAGCACTACCACAGGTGATATATTAAATGGATGTACCCCCTGTGGACATTGCACGCATTGCTCAAGGGTAGCCAAATCAAAACAATTTACAAGCAGAAACTCTGCCTTGGTTTTTGATATAATTTTTTTTAGCAAATTGTAGCTCCAATTGGGTTATATATCTTGCTACATGTTCATATTCTGCATTTTATGTTGGGCAAACATCTAGACATTTACAGTTACATATTACTGAACATGTTAGTGATATTATAGGTTCATGGGTTCATACTAGGCTATCTGCCCTAGGGCATTTATAAGCCTAGCCAGAATGTGTTTGGCTTTCGCCACCCATTTTAAATTTATTTTGCTATGCCCTTTTTCGAGGTTAGTATACTGTGCCTCTGTCTAACAGTGACACAGAAGTCATACCCGGGTAAACCTACGATCTCCCATCCACTCATCAAGATTTCTCTTGAAGAGAGTCAATGAGGGACTCTGCCTAACCTGGACTGGGATTTTATTCCAGAGTGAAGGGAGCCTCTGGGTTATGAATCTGTTCCTCCAGCATGTCCTATTTATTTCAGTGCTGAGGTTCAAGTCTCTCGAGCGTGTAGCTCGATGGAATTTGGATTTTCCGAGGTGCAGCATGTCCATTAATTCTGGGTTGGACATGGCTTTATACGTCAGGCACAGATCGCTTCTGAACAGGCGGTATGCCACTGAGTAGAGCTGGAGTTTCTTTAACCGGGCAGCATATGGCATCTGTTTGAGCCCTTTGATCCTCTTGGTGAGGTACTTTTGGGGTCTTTCCAGTTGCTGCAGGTGTCTGGTAAGGTACATCCCAAAAGGGGCATTGTACTCAATTATGGGCATGATGAGGGATGAGTAAAGAGGCACGATGACCTCCCCTGATCTAGATGTGAATCCCTTCATGATTAGGTGGGCTATATAAAATGCTTTTCTAACCACTTTGGCCACGTGGTTGTCAAATGAGAGATTGCTATCAACTTGGGTCCCCAGGTCCCTAATTACTTCTTCTGTACTTAATGGATTGCCACCTATGTGGTAATTTGTGGGCACTTTGTTTTTGCCAGAGGGGATGACTATACACTTTTTGGCATTTAGCTTGAGGCCATGGCTCTGGCACCAGTTGTCTGTTTTTATGAGGCCCTTTTGGAGGATGGTTGTGTCGGCTGGAGAGTCGATTATGGCACCCAGTTTGCAGTCATCTGCGAACTTGGTCAGCCACAGTCCTTCCGTGTTGGCCTGTACCTCCGAGAAATATATACCGAACAAGAGAGGTCCCAGGACTGAGCCTTGTGGGACACCACTTGTAACTGGTTTGGAGTCTGACATGGCTCCAGCAATTCTAACCATGTGGGTTCTGTCCTTGAGCCAGTTTGCAATCCATCTAGTGACATAGGGGTTTATATTTAAGCTGGTGAGCTTATCTATAATGCCCGAGTGGGGTATTGTATCGAAGGCCTTTGCGAGGTCCAGGTAGGCTGTGTGAACCACCTTCCCCTCGTCAATTGCCTTGGTGACTGTTTCAAAGAAATCAACCAGGTTTAAGAGGCAGGATCTGCCCTTAACAAAGCCGAACTGGGTAGGATCCAGTGTCTGTAGGTCCCCAATATCTTTATTTATGAGGTCCATGATGATCCTTTCCATAGCTTTGCAGACCAAGCTATTCAGGCTTATGGGGCGATAGTTTCCAGGATCTGTTGAGGCACCACCTTTATGAAGAGGGACCACTGTTGCTGTACACCACTCTTTGGGCACATATCCTGTAGTAAGGCTGAGATTGAACAGTAGTTTTATGTTTGGGTTTAGCTCTTCTTGGAGTTCATGTAGGGCGCAGCCCGGGACACCGTCTGGTCCCATTAATGCTGTGTTTTTTGCTTTGGAGAGGGCAGCTCTTACCTGAGCATCTGAGATGTCAGGGGGGCAGCACTCTGCTGGGATAGATATTTGCCCTTTGGTGGGAGTTTGCGCTGAACCTGTCAGCTAGGATGTTGGCAATGTCTGTGGGTTCAGTGTATTTTTTGTCATTTTGGACTAATTCTGAGCATATCTGGGAATTACCACCCAGGTTCCTAACATAACTAAAGAAAGCCTTGTGATTATCCTTAGTGTCCTGTGCAATTTTTCTCTCAAAGCTGGCCTTAGACAATTTTATGAGTGCCCGTAGTTTTTTGCTAATATTGATCAGTGATGCCTTCCCTTTTTGGGATTTTGCTCTATCATTTAGTAGCTTCCTCCTTCTATTGTATAGTTTGTTTATGGTTGGGGTCCACCAGACAGGACGTCTGCCTTTGGAGGATTGGGTCTTGGTTTTATTTGGGATCGCATGATCCATGCATCCCTGAAGGTGTTTATAGAATGCATTTATAAAGGATTCTGTGGTCTGGGCCGTATTTTCCACAGGCCCGGGGGCTTTGAAGGATTCCATCTCAGTTTTGAGGAGTGTGAAATTTGCTTTAGAGAAGTTTTTCACTGTGGTTTTCTGGGCAGGGGGTGGGGTCGGGATGTGAATATCCAGTGAGATTAGTTTATGGTCTGATCTTACCAGTGAGGGATACACTTCTGGTCTGGAGCATAGAGTCCCCATGTTGGTGATGATCAGGTCCAGTATGTTTTCCCCTCTTGTGGGAGTGGTAACAAGTTTTTCCATAGCATTTGAGTTTATAAATTCTAGGAATCTTTGGGCTAGGGTGTTGGAGCTAGAGTAATGCTCCCAGTCTATGTTTGGGTAGTTGAAGTCACCCAATATAATAGTGTTTGGAGAGACCTTCATATTTTCCAGTGTTCTCAGGAAGGCCGAGTGGGGTTCCTGGGTTTGGGAGGGTGGTCTGTAGCAGGCTATAAACTGGAAGGCAGTTTTACCCACTGTTAGTTGCACATGGATAGTCTCTGATGCTTCGTGCTTTGCCACCGACCTGGAGGTGTGGGTATCTTTGATGAATATCGATACTCCCCCTCCTTTTGTGGTTCGTCCAAGTTTTGTGGCCGAAAAGCATGGTATGAGGTATAACCTGGTAGTGCTGGGGTGCTCTCGGGAGCCCTGAACCAGGTTTCTGTTACTGCACAGATATCGATGTTCTCCATGCTAAGGAGAGTTTCGAGTGTGTGCATCTTGAGGTTTAGACTTCTGGCATTGAGTAGCATTACTCTTAGTTTCTTATCCCTTGTGATACCTATGGAGTTGGGTTTGTCTTTTGAGCCTTGCCTAAAAAAGGCACTATGGGGGTAGCAAGAGCCTTTGCCAATATCCAAAAGCCCAGGGGTGACAGATCAAGCCGTCCCTAGCGAAGCATCGTGGCTTGTCAAGCATATCATCCCAAGCTGACAGGCATTGGATCCCCTTTGAATGACACCAGTACTTAAGCCAATTGTTGAAATTGATCATCTTGTCTTCATATTGTGGCATCATTCTTGGTGAGGGTAAGATGCTACTCAAGGTCAGGGTCATACTGGCCTGGGCTACATGCTCAGAGAGCTCCTTTATGTCTCTTTTCATGTAGTCCAGGTAGGTACGTCTCAGGTCATTCACACCAGCATGGACAATGACTGAGTCATATTTGTACTTGCCTTGGAGTGACCTGAGTGCTTGTGTTATGTGGCGGATCCTAGCGCCTGACAGGCTGCTCACCGTGACCCTCTCCTTGTTCAGCCTGGTGAGTGGGACGTCAGTGTGCCTGACGATAGAGTCACCTATTACAACTGTATCAGGTGTGTTGCTTAGTCTTAAGGGCTGTGACTGTTCGGCACACTGGCTTTGTGAGATATGTGTTGCATGTGTTTTGTTTTGGGGTAGCGGTTGCTTGGGTGTCTGCTTTGGAGGTCTCTGCTGCTTAGGCAGATCTTTATTTAGACCCTCCGAGTATGTTTTTGTGTGATTATGTGTTTGGTTTGCTGTCGTGGTAGGTCTATGTGAGACTGGAATTGTAGTGAGTGTGGTTTCCTTCTCCTCCTGACTGGTTATGCCAGTACTGAGTTGAGAGAGCTTAGCCTCCAGTTTGGCTATATGGTTGCATCTCTCACATGTGTTGGAATTTGTTGGGAGGAGGAGAGGGTTGTCTGTGTACATGAGGCAGTTGTAACATTGCCTCAAGATTCCCAGATTCACCAGCTGGACCGGAGAGGAGATTGACAACTGACCTTTGGACATGCTAGAATAATATTGGGAATTCCTTAATAATTAAAACAAGGGCCAGTGGGGAGTGAGGGTGTAGTGCTTTTAATTTTTAGTGCTGACTTATATAATTGCTTTAGTGAGCAAGTGCCAGGTAATTTAAGTGCAATGTGTTACAGGTAACTTAAATGCAAAAACGACAAACAGTAACTTTCTTTCAAGTGAAACAAGGAAATAAGTACAGTAAGCAATGCAGATATCACTAGTGATCCACAGAATCACTGAGAAGCCGCATATTAGGTGGAATTAGCATTCCAGGGAAATAACAAGCAAACAAACAACAAGCATATAAACAAATCTAGATTCAGCAGGCCTGGATCTAGTCTATGCTACAGCAAACAAGGTGTACCAATTTCAGTAAGATACAGTTCAAATATTCAAGCACTATAAACCTTTAACCAGAAATTCCCAGCTCAGAAGGGCAGAGTCCAGCCTCTTCTCCCACAAGAGTGCAGACCACGAACCTTCTTAATGTAAAATAACTGAAACAAAAGACAGTCCAATGCCCTTTATAAACATACATTAAAACACCACACTGCTTTTTTAGAGTCACTGTTACTGACAGGATTAATGGGGATAGAAGTAATAAGTCTGGATGGCATTCCATCCTCAATTCTAAAGAGAAAAAGTGGATAATCAAGTTGGGTGGGCTTTTTCCCCCCTGGATTAAATGAGCTTCTATAATCAACGAATGGGAAGTTTTGTTTATCAGTTTGGATTTGTATAAATAGATATGCTCTTCTGATTTTTGGTTTGACACTGAGGAAGGCTAACAAAGCTGAAATCTGCATTCTTTTTGAGGGGTTTGGGCTTATATTTAACCCTACCCCTGATATGTTTAATATGTTTAATGTGCTTATAAAACATTAAAACTGCTTGGTTTTACCACACCGTTGTGCTGGCTCCCTTTTTGAACTTTTCATGATGGTTATTGGGCCTTTGCACTTGCTGTACCTGCAAGGGGGTTGTTGTTGTTGAGTTTCGCTGTTTCCTCTCTGTTGGACTTAGGTATGGTTACCATCCACATCATAGTGGATGGAAGGATTACTGTTCCTGTTGGTTGTGGGTTGGAATGCCTTCCAGATTCGACAGTGAAGTCGGTGTACTGTTTTGAAGGTGTATCTATTTTCAGGGACTTCACTGCGACATATCGGGCTGGTTTTGCTTGACTCAACGGCAGTTGGTCTTGGCAGTTATCATGGCGTACCTTGTAGTGGATCACCCATTTGGAACATTCAGTGTTTAGGTAATCGGTTCAAGGGACTGGTTGTTCAGTTGTACATTGCTTTATCTGAAAAATATTTCATCAGTTGAAGTCGTTCCTTGCTCTTGATGTGAATTATATTTGTATGGGTCTGATGGGATAATCAGAGGGATCCGTATTACAGCTAAAACCATCGATACGGACTTTGGGATATTTATCAAGCAAGCAGGCAGGTTCCGGCTTGGGAGTTGGCTTGAGTAAATATATTTTGTGATTTACTGGAATAAGGCATTACTATACAGGGGACTGTGTAATTTTGAGCATTCAAATTGATTTCATCAATCTGTCAAGGGACTTATAATGACTTTATGCTTTTCCTAATTTTTGAAGCAGGATGGTAACTTGCTATGTCAATGGACAACTACTGGTGTATTGTATTCCCACTTTTAATAAGGGAACGTAGCAATGTGTTAATTGTTTTTGCGATATATACTTTCAATACTTTATCTGATTCTTATTATTTCAAGAGTGTAGGTTAATACACCCGATGTCTACTATTGTTATCTAGTGAAGCCAAACCAGCGTGATTAATCTTTTAGTGGGTCACATCTGAAGAAGTGCACTTAACATTTGGTTGGCAGTGTTAGATGTTTTATAACAGGGGAATGCAGAATTTCGTGTATGTTGAATGACTCAGGATTTAATATATACATTCAGGAGCTGAATTCACTCGATGTTTTTGTCATGAAACATTGATGTATAGGATTGCTTGGACAACCAGTGTGATTTCATCATAGTGTAAGACTATTAATACAGATTTTGGGACACTTATCAAGCTATTAGGAAGGTGTCAGCCTAGCAAGTGGACTGGAGGTAATACATGGTAGGGTTAACCATATAAAGTATTGCTATACAGGTGAGTGTGTTCTTCTTTTTTACTTTGTCAGCAGGATGTCATATGGATATGCCAGCTAGTCTTTACCAGCAATTTATACATGTAACAAGGGAATGTAGCATTGTGTGTTTTTCTGAATATAGATATATTTTTATGTGACTTATGATCGCCTTTTGTTAGGTCAAAGGTTTTGGTTTATACACACAATAGCTATTATTGCTCCCTTGCCAAATTAAATTAATGGGTGATTTACCCAATGTGTAACATTGGAATAAGTAGTTGGCTATGGTATACACTTTTTTACAGGGGAACATAGCATTGTGGGTAAACTGAATGGTATAGTACTTTATATGATATATTTGGGTATATTTCTGTATTTTTATAACCACATATCATTGTTCTCCTGTATATTGGTACTGCCATAAATTACTGATATCGTTATAAATGTGAGTAAATTATTGATATTGTTATAAATGTGAGTAAATTATTGATATCATTATAAATGTGAGTAAATTATTGATATCATTATAAATGTGCTTTTCTCCTCATTGATACCTTTTATGATATTTGCCTGTTGCTGACATACTTTTTATAGGAGAACATAGCATTTCGTATTTGATACCTATTATCAGGTTTATGATGACTGTAGTTTTACCACTCTGTTCCGATATTTATAATACTGGATGGCTATTTTTGTTCCCCTATTGTAATTAATGAAACATATGCTTATGCAATTTTTGTATCATTTTGGGTTTAAAAGGATGCTTTCCCTCTAACTTAATTACCAAAGGAAGAGTAAAATAATTTGGATTGTTTCACAGTCATCTGTGTTTTACTATTTTTACTTATATTTTACAAGGGCTGACAACCTTTCCTATTGACTTGCGGGTGCTTTAGATTAGTGTATGTTTTGCGTATTCTATTTAAATTGCTGGATTAAGGTCCAATATCTATAGGTTGTTCAGGTCAGGTAAATAAAAATATATATAGACATACATTTTTGGGATTTACATTGAATATGGATTTGGTCTCAATCTTAAAAGGTTTATCGTCTGATAAAGATGATTTGCACATTTTGGGGTTGGGGCCTACAGATAAGGGAGTTAGGGAAAATGCTAATACTAATGACCCATTTAATCACTGTAAATCGGCTTTTCAAAAACTTACTAAAAGCATGAAGACACTAAAAACAAATGTTTGGCATTTGAAATTGTTCAAAGCTTATCAGACAGAGGAGGTCACTCCCACGGGTCTAAAGGTTAGGATTCAACCCCTAGTTCATAACATAGATGATACTTTGTTGGAACAATGGGCACAGGTTCAACAAAGAGCCTCTATGGGCTTTGTTGATGCCCTAACATCATACTATGAACAAACTGAATCAGTGTATTATAGAGGTTGAATCTTCTTGTGAGGACATTAGGACTTATGAGACCTTACCATTTTACTTGTCTTGTTTGAACCAGCTCAGTACTGAGCTACTTAATCTTGAACAATAATTAAAAGAGAAAAAGATGAAAAATTTAATTGTGACATGGGGGACTACCAAAAGGGGAAACCATTTGAGTCTTATAAGAATGTCACATTCAGTGTTACCAATAATAGACTCTTTACCCAAAAAAGGAAGAGACCTAAACCCATTTTGAAGAAATCTAGAATGTCTGCTAGTGGCACATCAGGGGACGATTCATCCTCTACCATGGATGTGGATGGTAATCATAACTTAGAGTCACCCACTCCAAAAAAAGACATAATTTGGATCACCCTTTAGGGCTAGAACAAAGAGAGGAGGCAGGAAACACAGGACAAATAAGCAATTTGGAGAGCCTTTTGAAAATTATGATACAATGTTAAATAATAGTACAAATGTTCATAATATCTCATCCACACCTCTTTCAGAGGTGGAAATGCAACTTTTGAATAAAGGTTTAAATTTTGTACTGGACTTTTCTGTTACAGAGGATTCTTTGGCTCAGGATGTAAATTCTTTTTTTTGTCGTCTGTTAAACCTAAGACTATATTTTGGTTCTGAGTCATCTCTTAACACTAATGTATTTAAATTTCAGAAATCTACCTTCATGCCACCAATGTATCAACAGGTAACTATGTTCCAATCTAGCTTTCTGAAAGATCTACACTTTATTTTTCATGAACATCCTATTCTTCGCCATAATCTCTCAAAAGTTGGACAAACAGGTAGTTATGAATCTTAAAAAGAATAAGAATTTGGTGAGCTTACCAGCTGATAAGGGTGGAGCGGCGGTGGTGATGGATTGGGGTATGTACGGCAATGAGGCTCAAAAGCAATTGAAAGATGGCAGATACTATATGCATATGTCCTTAGATCCAACATGTAAGGTAGAAATTGACAGGTTTCTATCAGATGCCAAGGAAGAGGGAATCATCACTGACTCAGATCTTTATCATCTTACTGCACAGGATCCAAAATCTCAATATTTGTATTTGCTTCATAGATTCATAAAGACTTAAAAAACCCACCTGGGAGACCTATAGTGTTGGGCAGGAGTTCTCTTACAGAACCTCTCTCGCAGTTTTTGACAAATATCTCCAACCTCTTTTGGGATGTATTCACACTCATATACAGGATATGACTCAATTTCCGGGTATTATTTCTGATATGCAGTTGGAATCCGGTTGGTTTCTTTGCACTCTAGATGTCACTGCCTTGTATACCAACATTCCGCACTGGGTGGGCCTGATGGCTTTGCACTACTGGTTGGACAAGTCTGAATTATATCAGCCAGGTTTTAATACTTTCTTAATTTGTCTAGCGGTAACTCTACTTACTAAAAATGTACTATACTTTCATGGCCAATGTTTTTGGCAGGTGCAGGGCACAGCAATGGGGGCATCTTTTGTGCCCATTTATGCTGATTTATTTATGGGATATTTGGAAGAGGAACTTATTTATGACCCTAACCATAACATATATCTTGAGGAGATAAATATATGGAGATGGTATCTGGATGATTGTTGGATGGTGCGGAAGGCTGATAGTGTATATCTACAGGAATTTGTTGAGTATTTAAATGAGAACAAGTGGGGTATTGAATTTATGGTTAATTATCATTTACAACAGATTACCTTCCTGGATGCTTTGATTACCAGGAATGCTGATAATACTTTGAATACCCAGATCTATCACAAATATCCCTAATATAACTCACTACTTCATGCTACCAGCTTCCACCCCCCAACATATCATCCAGAATATCCCTAAATCACAATTTCTTCGGGTCAGATGGGTATGTTCTGATGCACAAACTTATGAATATTATAGAAATGATCTTGTTCACAGATTCAAGGGCAGGGGATATAAACATGGAAATATCATCTCTGCCAGCAATTTGGCATCCACTCAGGACAGGAAGAATTTGCTAGGTTATAGGGAACATCAATTTGGGGAACCATCTAGTTTGAGGTTAGTTACGACTTTTGGTAGAAATACTGAGGCACTTATGGATGATGTCAACAGACATTGGAATATTCCATTGGCGGATCATAAATTGTCTGAGATCCTTGCTTTTAAGTGTTCATTTTCTTTTCGGAGAAGTCAAACACTAGGTTCATATTTTAGCCATTATAAATGCTACCAGGATCCCACCAGTAATAACCAACAATGCACTATCTCAGGTGATATATTATATAGATGTACCCCATGTGGACATTGTACGCATTGCTCATGTGTAGCCAAATCAAAACAATTTACAAGCAGAAACACTGCTTTTGTTTCTGATATAAATTTTTTTTAGCAAATTGTAGCTCCAATTGGGTTATATATCTTGCTACATGTTCATGTTCTGCATTTTGTGTTGGGCAAACTTCTAGACCTTTGCGGTTGCGTCTTACTGAACATGTTGGCGATATTAGAAACAAAAGACAGTCCAATGCCCTTTATAAACATACATTAAAACACCACACTGCTTTTTTTAGATTCACTGTTATTGACATGATTAATGGGGATAGAAGTAATAAGTCTGGATGGCATTCCATCCTCAATTCTAAAGAGAAAAAGTGGATGATCAAGTTGGGTGGGCTTTTTCCCCCTGGATTAAATGAGCTTCTATAATCAACCAATGGGAAGTTTTGTTTATCATTTTGGATTTCTATAAATATCTATGTAGTTTTGGTTTTTGGTTTGACACTGAGGAAGGATAACAAAGCCGCAACCTTCTTATTCTTTTTGAGGGGTTTGGGTTTATATTTAACCCTACCCCTGATATGTTTAATCTGTTTAATGTGCTTATGAGACACTAAAACTGCTAATTTTTACCGCACTGTTGTGCTGGCCCCCTTTTTTTGAATTTTTGAGGATTATAAGTAATGCATAATGTTTGCAACTGGGAGTGTATGTGAGTATGGTTTGTGATGTAAAATGCTTGCAACTAGGATTGTGAGGGTGTGGTTTGTTTTCATTTGTATAAATGTATGATTTCCTATGTAGTAAGTGATGGTTTAATAAAAATGTTTCTTGTTTAGGAAAAAAAGGCAATAATTGAATAATTTATGCAATGTTGCTTAGGTTATATGATATATAGCAATATACGTAAAATATAATGTTTATGTTAATTATAGTTTGACTACTTTTATATGAATGTAAATTTTCCTGTGTCACAAGTGATAATTCAATAAAGATGTTTGAAAAAAAAGTACAGAGCATGGGAGTGAACACTATGACACAATAATGTATACCGGTGTGAGCTGCTAGTAAAATTATGCATGTATTGGTGAAGACTGGTTGTGGGGTATAGGATTCTGAATGAAGACAAATGGATTGACGACATATTAAGCTGAAGATAACAGTGGCATTAGTTCTGGAGATGTACAGGAGCAGATCCATTGATTTGATAAATTATGTTTTAGTTGTGTTTTAAAGGATCTAATTTAGAAGATCAACTTTTCAAAACATTGAACTTCGTATGGTCAAGACTATATGATCAAAGCTTTGAAAAGTCAAAAAGCAAACTATCATCAGGAACAGTGTTTTTGCAGGAGGCTAAGCCCACCTGCACACCCAAACCTTTTGCTAATTGCATATACCATTTCTGAGATTGCACTACAGTGGAGAAAAGGTCAAATTCCCTAATCCCAAATGTACTGTGATCTCAATACAAACAGTTAGACGTCAAAGCATCAATTCTATGTCTCGTCCATGTGGAGTTCAACATTTTGAGAAGTAAATCTTCTAATGTAGATCCGTTTTAAATGAGTTTGCATTCCACATGGATTTCACTGGCAGTGGGATGTAGTTCCAAAATTAGCTACAAGGTTTGAATATAGACAATCACCTTCATTATTACATGATTTGGTTATAATGATTAGAATAGTGATTAGTGATTTTTCTCTAAAACATAAAATTCTATTGGGGGACTAGTGTTATATTAACTTGCTAAGAGCTGTGCAATTTTCTTTCTTATAGAGAAGTCTGTATATTTTGGTTAGTTGTGAAAGAGCTGAGTGTGTGTGGTAGTTCTAACAAGTTTCATTCTATGAAGGCTAGGCAGTGGTGGCTATATTTTTATAGTTCCATGTATGTTTAGGCATTTTGTTATAACATTGCTTAGGTTTAGACAGTTCCAAGACTTGACATTTAGTGAAGTTTGGAGAATCATAGAGGAAAGATGGAAGTTATAAAGTAGAGGCTATTCATCTTCTGGCTGGCAGTGAGGTAGATTTTTCCCAGTTTAATTTCTCCAAGGTCTTTGGGTTTCTAATACCATGATGGGAATGGACCTCATTTCTATGACAAAGTATGGGTACAGTTCATGAAATTACTATTGTTTTAGTATTTGATATTAGCCACAAGTACTCTTTGCAGCACCCACAAAGTGCCCAGAATTGACTCCTTCTGCATTTCATATGGAGTTACATATATCAATAACATTTCTTAATATGACTATAAATTATTTTTTATGAGACCCAGTGCTCCTCCTTCTATTGGAACTGTCCACGTATCCTTCTTCCACGTAGCTCTCATTCCTGCCTGCAAATCCTGGTATGTTATGACTTTGTGTCTCTCTGTACATAAGACACTGTAATCACTGGGTGTGGCAGTTTCAAAGATCAATGCTACTTTTGTGTTATTTTCATGGACCACTATATCTGGTTTTCTTACATCTATTTTTTGAGCTGTTGGTAATGGGTGATCCAATGTGATGTAGACCATCATTTTCTATGATGCTTTGTGGCTCATGTTTGCAATGCTTCACAATTACTTCAGTATTGTAATGTTTGCACAATCCCCATTGCAACAGTGTCACATTATTATGCCTTTCCGTATACAGGCCTTCTGCCATTTGTGTATCACACCCAGCAACAAGATGTGCAACTGTTTCCAATTCTGTTTTACAAAACCTGCATTTGTTTATTTCTCTTACAAGTTCAATGGACTTTTTAAATCAGTGTGTATGTAGTCCACTATCCCGGGCTGCCAATTTAACCTTTCATCTTTTGGTTTAAATTCACCTCCTTAATCATTCCTTCATTAGATCCTCATCTGTATGTGGTTGTTGCCAAAGTGTTCTGTACTTGCAACTATATTTATACATTTTCCACATTTCTTGCCTTCTCATCTGATCCTTCACCTTGTATTCTTTCTTTTTTTTTGGCACATTCAGTTGCTTCCTGGCTTTTATCTATTTCTGGTTTGATTTTCATTCCTGCTTGACACCGATAAGCTTCTGCTAAAGTAAGCAGGGAAGATATCTTCGACTTGTTCACCTCATGTTTTAAAAATATCGATTCTATGTCTTCTGTTTGGATCTTGTGAGGTCAGCAGGTATGTATGCAGTCCTATGACTGCAGGTCTATACGTGTAATTAATTTTGAAGACACACATACCTCTTTCAGAATGTGGAGTATATAATCTTGATATGCACTGACTTTTATAAATCATTTGGTAAGCTCGAAGCATTTTTCTTGTTTTACTGTCCAACTGATCCAGTACCATTTGGGGCCAGCCAGTCACCCCAAAACTATAAGTTAGAACAGGAAGAGCAAATCGGTTTATAGCCTGGAAGTTGTTCATACATGTCAGGAATGTTTTCAGTATTAATTTTAATCTTCTAAGGTATTCCTTACTAAGTTTTATTTGAATTTGTTCATGTTTTATTGCTGATCCTTCATCAATTCTCAAATAATTATGCACCCTGTCTTGCTTAAGCTTTTTTACATCACATTCCTGTCCCAGACTGATATTTCCTTGGTGTGGCATCTTTCCTGTTTTAAAGGTTGTTTTTGAACGTGTATCAAGACCAAATTATATTCTTATATAATCTTTGAATGTTTGGACCACTTTCATTTGTGCTTTCAGTTTCTCATCTAATGAACCACACAGTTTTAAAACATCCACAAAAAAAAAAAAAAAAAAAAAAAAAAAGATGAAAAGACTTTACACTTTTTTTTTTCTCAGAGCCTAATTGTAGCCATGACCTAATCTGTTATGTAGGCAGCTTAATGGGTTAAGGGCAAGAAAAAAGAGCAGTGGTGACAGAGTCACCTTGGAATATCACCCTTTATTTTTTTTTTACTGAGATTATAATTTGTCATTTATCATGGATAAGCTGTAAAGTGGTTTGCTACTGTTTCATTGTTATGTAGGCTGCATCTTATATATTTGTATACACTTTTTTCTATGAATATGGAATGCTGTCAAATGCTTTGCTGTAGTCTATCCATGCCATAGGTTCATATGTTCCTATGTAGGTACTAGGCTATTGGCCCTAGGGCCTATATAAGCCTAGCCAAAAGGAACACTGGCTTTCACTACCCAAGAAAATTATTTTCCTGTGCCCCTGTCAAGCAGAGCCACAGAAGCAATTCCTAGGGTGAATTTCCTATTTCCCATACTTAGATTCTTCTTTTTTACAATTCTCCATTATGACTTTATTTAACAGCAAATGATCCTTTGTTCCATATGACTTGTTGCCCTTTTGTTCTATTGGCATGATTGCAGTTTCTTCTAAATGACTATAAACTATGTTGGCATCAATTCCACTGTATAGTTTATACGTTATCAGATAAGTTTTGGTCTATAGTTTTCAGGATACCTTGCAGGTTCACTCTTAAGGAGGAGCATTTTTTTCCTTTTTTTAACCAGGTTGGTGTCTATTCAGGGTGTACATATAAACAATTCTTACTCATGTATACATCTGTATGTAAAGATGTTAATAGTTTTAGCCAGGCGTTAGGTACTGCATCTGGGCCTGGGGTTTTCCAATTAGGAGCTTTTCTTAATTTTGTTTCAATTTCTCTGGCCATTACATCATTCCATTTTCATATCTTATACTTTCTTTTATTTGTTCTATCCATTCAGCATCTTTATTAAGTTCCACAGGATCTTCATAAACATTTCTCAAAAATGTGTCTATTTCTTTTTTTTTTTGTGGTCTTTATATTCTTTTTACCTTGTTTCACAATTCTCTATAACTCTGTTTTGGGTCATCAATAAATTGCTTATTTTGTACTTTTCTTTTATATTTATCTGCATATCGTCTAAGTTTTTTTGCCTGTGCTATGTTTAGTTTATTATTTGCAATAGTATACGATAGATCCTGGTCTATTCTGATACTGTATATTGTTTTTATCATGTCTATCTTTCTGAGTATTTTTGCTGATCTGTTCCCTCTTCTATACTCTTCTAACAGTGACACTTCTCTTAATTGCTTTATAATGTTCTCTGTTTTATACTTCCATGATGGCATATGATTTATCCCCTTCCTTTCCCTTACTGCCCTGCATTTTTGTGGTAAGATTTGATCTGTTATTAATTTATCTACACAGTGGTATATCCTATTTACTTCTGTTATATTGCTTGAATTTCTGTGGCAGTCTTGATTATTGTGTTCATTTGTTTTATAACACTTCTAACATTTTGAGTCTTATTGACTTTCTGTAGTCTGTTTCTTTCATTGATCTTAATATCCCTATCCATCTTTATTAAGTCAAGCAACTCTTTCATTAGATCATTTTCTTCTAAATTAAGGACACTTTCTTTGTTCTCCGTTTCTTCTGGGCATCCTACAGAATGTTCCAGAACATCTTTCTGTGCCATATTCTCTTCCGCTTCATCATGTGTGCGTTAGCCATTGATCTTTCATATGGGAACTCACTGGCCTATCATTCTACAACATTGACTGCGTCAGAGTTGCCACAGTTTCCTATTCCTTTCCTTGCTGTGTAACTCCACTGAACTTCTGTTCTAGTTTTCTACCAAATCCTTTGAAGTATCTTCATATGGCAACTAATCAGATGCCTTTTGCTCCACTGGTTTCTCCTTAATTTGTGGTTTCATTGTTCCATCATGTGGTGATGTTATCAAAGTTAATTTTCTACATTAAATCCTTCACTTTGTACGCAATCCACAGCATCAGCTTCCACTTTTTTAACTTCCCCATTCTTAATCCTCTTTTCTACCTTCCACCATTGTTTTCTTATTTTTTGTATTGTAAACATTTTCTGTATCCGGATGCCCTTACCTGTACCGCTCTTCAGATATCTTTGGTGCTGCTTTTATGTATTGATTAGTTTTGCTTTATCTTTTCCATAAATATTGCACCATATTAAATTTCTTTTTCTTTCCCATGTCCATGCTTCTTTAGATGTCTCCCACTTCTGTTTCTCCTTCCATGGAGAAGTCATGGTTCCATCAAGCTGTGACACAAGTGTGTTAGGCTTTCTATGCTAAATAACCACGCTTTATTAAACTTTGATTAAACAAAATTTCAAATCTTATACTACTCTAGGACTTCATCAGATAAATAAAAAAAAAAAAAACTCAGCTTTTATACTTTTACTAACAAACAATTAACCTATAGGATATCATCTCATTATTTTAAATTAACCAATAAATACTTTAAAATGAATTAATCAATTAAATATTCTTATGAATAATTAAACATTGTGTTAAACATCATTGGTTCATTCATTCAAAATAACATAAAAAAAAATGTACGTGACTGAAGACTGTGCAAAAAAAATTGCAAACATTAAAAACCTTAATACAATGCCCCTCTTATGACATAATTCAACCTTTAGTTTACTTTTTTTTTTTTTTATATATATGTGTCCCTTATAACCATTATATAATTCTTAACCATCAATTTACATCCATAACTAATATTATCCAGTAAATGTGACAACCATAATTTGCTTCTTTCACCTTTTGTTGGGGTATGCTTTAGTCTGGGTTATTTTTAGTCATCCACATTGATCCACCTAGATTCCTGCTTTCCATGCATCCATCTAAATATAATATCTCCTCCCCTCCCCTAACATCCTGTAACACAATGTTCCAAACCAAAAAAAAAATAAATAATTTGCACACAATTCTTAAGTGCCTCCTATAGTGCATTTTTTTTTTCTTTCTTCTTCATATATATGCTCATATATACCTCTTAAAGACCCTTTTTCTTTTTTCCAATATACCTATAACAAGCAGTTTTAGCGAAACTGCAAAAAATATATACCCCTTGGGTATTATTAATACAGTTTTTTTGGTAGCTAGAGGGGGGCATGTATTTTTTTTTTAATGTTGCAATTTTTTTGCACAAGTCTCTTTCAGTGCATTACATTTTATGGTTATATTTTGAATGAATGAATTTTTTCCTTTTTTTCAAAATTCCTTCATTTAATATTAATGAGATAAGAAAGGAAACGACTGGTTAATTTAAAATAATGAGATGATATCCTATAGGTTAATTGTTTGTAGTAAATAATAAAAAAGTATTTTTTTTTAAAAATTTTTTGAGTGAGATGAAGTCCTAGAAGGGATGAAAAACGCATGATGATTTTGTTTAATAAAAGCAAGTCAAGCATGCGGGTTGTCATTGCGTTTGTGTGTGTTGAACTGATAGTATGGCATTCCACCCACCCGGCTTTTAGTTTGGATTGTTTGGTTATTGGTGAAAAGCCACACTACTTTTGGCTTTCTATGCTAAATCCTTCACTTCACAGGTATTCCATAACTTCAACTTCTTCTGTTACTTTACTAATCTTCTGTTCTACATTCCCCCTTTGGAATCTTATTTTTTGTATTGTGAAATTTTCCATATCTGAGTGCCTTTGCCTGTATTTGTCTTCAAATTTTTGAAGTGGCTTTATTTTGTATTGATTAATTTGGCTTTCTCCTTTGCATAAATGTTGCACTATATCAGATCTCTCTTTGTTTTCCATGCTAATATTTCCTTTTTATATTTTCCAAAAAATCTCCAGATTTTGTTCTTTATATTTTCACACTTCTTCAGTCACTTTTTTTCCCAAATAGCCCAAGGTCTCTTGGTCAGTATAATGTTTTTCATGAATGTGTTGTATTAATGAACACATATTTGCATTTGAAGCTTTTGGCAGTTTTTCTTGTACAAGTATTTATTTTTCTTTTTTCTAATTTCTGTCTTAATCTTTTTGTATAGCTTCTGTCCAGAAATTCTGGACTTCTTGGATAATAGTAACAATACATCATGTATTTTTTATCCTCAATAGTCCACTCTATTATTTTTATGGCTCTTTTTTGGCCTATCAGTTTTTGTGATTTTTGTGGACTACTACTTCCTTCTACAAAAGGGAGGCCCTCTCCCTGTGCCTGGCCTATCCCCATTGTAGGAATATTTCCATCTCTTGAGTATTCAACACTGTCATTTTTTACCAGTCCTGGTACCAGTATACATACCTGGATTAGGCACTTTTTTATCCTGGGACTTGTGCACCCAGCTGTCCTTTTTTATTTTTAACCTACTTCTGTCTATCATATATGCTATATAAAATACAGTCTATATACGAGAGTCATCTTGGTGAGACTTTGTAAAAACAGGGTCTACCTCGTGAAGGTACTCACCAAGACTTGAGTATGAATTCAGTTCCGGCAACACCAATCTCCTTTGCTTGCTGATTCTATCATCTCTCCATTCAGACCTTGTATAACATATTTAGTTCTTCATGAGTTTTTATAACCATGTGTGATAGATCAAATTTCAGCAGGTCATCTGTGATGACACCCAGTAATTTTGTATGGTTTACTTGTTCTGTTACAGTGTTGTTGGCAGAAGTGATTATGAATAGTGTTGTTTTGGTAGAGATGTGATTTGGGGTGAAGAGCACAAATTTATTTTTATTAGGGATGAGAAGTATTTGTGAATTAATTAGCCATGTTTCAGTTGATAAGCAGGATTGTTGTATAGGATTTTGGAGTTTAGAGACGGATTTGGCAGAGCATATTAGGGTTGAGTCAAAAGCATATTGAACTAGGGTAGCATGTTTCTGTAGTAGTGTAGAGGTCATTGATGAACATGTTGTAAAGTATGAGACATAGTACAGATCCTTGGTGACAACAATAATTACTGGGGAAATCATTTTTCCATTTTGCTACTTGTGCTCTATTTAACAGCTGTCCATGTAATCATTGCAGTGAAGAGTTAGTGAGCCCTATGGATGAGAGCTTAATTAAACTTTCTTGTGGGAGACAGGATTAAAAACGTTTGATAAATATAGGAAGATGGTGAAGACTAGGCTTCTGGAGTTTCTGTGGGTGTTGTCATATTAACCAAATTCATCAAAGCAGAGGTTGTGCTATGATGTGGATAGAAGCTATGTTGGGTTGAAGACAGAAGCTGGTTATCTATTACATAGTTAATAAGTTGCTTATGCATACATTTTTCTAATATTGTTGATAGGGGAGATACAATGCCAATTTGTCTGTTTGAAGGAAATATACTGATTAACCTCTTGTGCAGTGAAATTATGAATGTTTTTTCCAGGCCAGAGCAATTAGGAGTATTTTGTTGAACTCAGAGACAACATTGTCTAAGAAAAGAGTCTGTAGTGCATTAATAAAAGTAACGTCCTGAAAAATAATTAGTTTTCTTACCAAGCTATAATGATGTGTTGTGGAGCTGTTGCTTTAGTACTTTATGCTGTAGATGGTTTAGCTGGGTAAGTGACATACCTCTCAATCTCTCACTGCAAGAAATCTGGATAGAGTCCGAAATAATGAGGGGAACAAATGCCCAAAATAGAGACAGATTTTAAATATATCTCCTATAAACTTACAGAGTTGCTAGAATAACAGGTTTTGAATTATTATGCATTTTCTGAAGGATATGTATAGTTTGAAATGCAAATGTCAGTCACTATTTAATATTAATTAGTGACTTTAATCGTCAATGATTTGCCAGAAAACCATCATTTTTTTTCCAGGAACAGACCAAAGATATGAGGCAAAACTCTGGGCATTCCATAAAAATCTGGACAGTTGAGAGGTATGATAAGTGATGACTTAGGCTGTCTGACAGAGTTCAATGAGATAATACTTTATTTGGGGAGGATGTTAGGATCCAGTAGAGGGTTTATTGTCTGACTTTGGCTTTGTTATGTCTAGTTGGTGTAGTTATAAGTTGGGTCAACTTGTAAAGATATATGTTATTGGTTAGATTTTCAGACTGCATGGTTTGTCAATCTATATTAATATCACCCAATATTAAGGCTGCAGGAGAGATGTTTGAGGAGGTCCATCAGAGAATATCTTCTAGTATTTTTGTATTATTATTGGGGTATATGGCTATTTTGTTCTGAGTGTTTAGTTTTAGCATGGTTAGTAGAATTTCCAAGTTATGGAATGTTGGTAGAGTGTGGGGAAAAGGGTGATATTTATTTTATTTTGAATTTGTTAATTGGGGTAGAACACTGATCACATTGGACCCATTTGGCATTATATACAGAGTGAATGAGAAAACTCAATGTACATGCATTATATACAGAGTGGCATTAGAGTTGGCATGTTGAAAGAACCCAATCAAAAACAGAGTGAGAGAAAGGTATATAGACAGAAGAAACAAATGAAGAGGTTAAGTTACATGACCAGAGTGATTGCAGTAGCATTTTTCTAGAGACTTAAATTGTGCTTTTAATTGAGAATGGAGAACAGTCTAAGAGGAATGATCTTTAAAAAAAGGTGGGAAAGATTTCCTCAGTTTAGGACCAAGGACTGAGAAAGCATGGTCTGTGCAATGAAACTTAGTTTGGGGGGTTTGTAAGAGAGGATGTATGGTTAAGATGTTTAAGGTTGTATGATGGTGCATCTCTGAATAATCTGGAGGCAAGTTGGGGGGAAGGTGTCACTCCTGATAAGTTGAAATAGTCGAGAGGCAAGTGGAAAGTGAACATGTTATTTCACAGGTAGCCAGTCAGCTTTTTCAGTGGTTTTGCAGTGATGTTCATTTCTTGGGAATAGAGTGATGACTATCCAAATGGCATTTAAAATCTACTGAATGATGGATACATTTCTTTTAGAAGCTGTAGCAATAAGCAGGAAAAAAATATTCTCGTTGAGCCAGTAAGATACTTTTACCTATGGCATTTCTACAGGGTCTGGATAGAAAAGGGGAGATCCTATTTGCCCAGAAAAGGAGAGAGAGTTTGATTTGTGTGTGTGTGTGTGTGTGTGTGTGTGTGTGTGTGTGTGTGTGTGTGTGTGTGTGTGTGTGTGTGTGTGTGTGTGTGATCCAGGTGGAGTGTGAAATTTAGGAAGTTGTCCAACCAGTCTCCTAGGTATTTGAATGAAGTGACATTCTTGGTAGTGTTATTAGGCTGATCAAAGATTTTAGAGGCCAGGAGATAGAAAAATATCTAGTGAATTCTTGTAAAAAATAACAATGAAACTGCCTTTTTGGTTTGCACTGTCTAAGCTGATAATGTTATATTCTGTCAAGGTTATTTCTCCCTGCAATAAGCAGGAAAAAAATTTTCTGACAGAGCCAGGATACTTTTACCTGTGGCAACAAAGATGTCTGGATAGAAAAGAAAATTTGAGAAAAGGAGAGAGAGAGAGAGTTGTGTGTGTGTGTGTGTGTGTGTGTGTGTGTGTGTGTGTGTGTGTGTGTGTGTGTGTGTGTGTGTGTGTGTGTGTGTGCTATCCCTACATGCACTTCAGGGAGTTTATTACAAACACTTAAGTTCTATGGTATATATGGTCAGGGTGGGACTGTGGGTGAGGTTTTATTGATAAAAGAACTGATGAGGATATCCTGTTCAGTGCCTGTATATGCTGAGTTGAGCCTGTGTTTTGGTGGATGTCACTACTAAGTTTTATGGCTATGGAGGTATGATTCTACAGGTAGAGGCATTTGGGTTTAATTTTATGTTTAATACCCAATTTGTGAATAAATGGAAATGGCTTCAGATAATGGTACTTGAATACCAGTATCTATGAATGATGATACAGATAAGGTGTAACTGGGAAGTGAGATTCAGAATTATTTTACTTGCTGAACAGTGTATACCAGTTTTACTGGAGCTGTGAGAGTAATGGATATGGATATTAAGTGCTTAAGTTGGAGAAGAGATACTAGTATGAATGTAGGAGAAAATATTTCTGAAATGTAAGAAACACAGGGGTTTGAAAGGATACAGGATGAGGTTGTGGTTAAAACAGGAAACGGAGGGCACATTTGGGAAAAGTAGAAGTTGAAATATAGAATAATATACTTAGAGGTACTGTTGAGGAGTGTTTTGATTAGGAGTGGATATAGTACAAAGCAGTATGGGAGGGAAAATGTTCTTGGGAATGATACTGAAAGTTATATGGAAGATGTGAAATAGGTGAATAGAAAAAGGAGTGCTTTTTGATAGCAGTAGAGTTGCTTGAGGAGGTTTAGGTGAAAGGCATATATGGAAAGTATAATTTTGGAATAAGGTATGGTGGGTGTGAATTGGGGGTAGGGTAGTGTGCTTCCCACGCTAAGAACAGTTATATAATGAAACCTATCAGTTTTATAGTTAGTGCCGAGTAATTAGCAAGGAGTATAATAAATTAAATGAAAATGAATGCTGACCAAATATCCTCCAATTAAATTGTTTTTTGATTTAAGCAGCATGGAGGCAAAAAGTAGAACAGGTTTTTTTTCATTTACTGAAAGCATTTACTGAAAGCAGACACAAAAAACTAAGGAGACAAACTGACATAGACCATGTAATCTAATTGGCAAGAAAAATGACAATGGCCAACTTGATAAGTGGTCCTTAGAAAGCAAGGACTGTTCATTTGGAGGGAAGATCACAGACACATTGCAGCACATGGCAGGCATGTATCTAACTAGTTAAAGTTAATTTACAGGATAACTTTTCATGTGAAACTGACATTACACAATGACACAATCTCACAGTAACTTTTCACAGATAAGTGCCTTGTGACAGATCTACTGATATGTAAGGGACAAACACCAATGTAGTGTCCACAGGCACTGAAAGGAAACAAAAGAGAAAAACACTACTATACTTACATATAGAAGAAATAAATTCAGTACTTAGGTAGCTATCTAATCTTAGAGATGAAGGAAGGTAAAATATTGAGTCTAAGCAAGAGAAGAAGGGCTATTCTAAGAGCACAGAGATGGCAACAAAGCTTTTGAATATTAAAAAGTTTATGACATGATGCAAAGTTAGGGTTAATACCATATTATGGTAATGAGTGCACCTGGATTTGCTATGGGAACATTCATGGGTGGAAACTAAACAACACTCTGGGGGAAAAGTGGGGTTCTGGCAGAAGGGTTGCTTGCCTGGTAGAGGTTTTTTTACCATGTTTTCTAGTTTAGCACTGGTTCACTACTCAGCTCTTGTAGCAGAGTAATGTACTCTAGGCTTCTGGTATTTAATGGGTATTGACAGTACTAAAACTCATTATAGATGTAGCTGTGCTTTAATGAGGATGGAAGCCATGCTGGGATGAAGAATTAAAAATGATATCTATTAGATAGTTGAGAAATTGTGTATGTAAGCATTTTTCTAATATTTTTGATAAAGGAGAAAAACAGCAATTTGACGAAAAATCTGTAGTGATTCCACCCTTGTGCATTTAAATAATGAATTATTTTTTCCACGCCAAGGGGAGTTTGTTTTCACATCTGAACTGATTTATCAGATATGAAACTGGATATGCAATAGCGTCAACTGCTGTTTTCAGATATTTACCAGGTAGATTGTCAGGGGCAGTTGTAGTAGACTTTACATTTTGGGGATACTTTCTGATGGTATCTATGGGAACTAGTTGGAAGGAGAAATGTTGGAAGAGATTATTTGATTATGTAGGGGCATCAAGAGGTTGATTAGTCACCTGAATGGTTAATAACTATACTGTGTATATAAAGTAGGTATTGAATTGGTTGGCTATAGTATCATTTTCTTTCTGTCCAATGTTGGCTGTGTAGCTTATACTGGATTTAACAGTTTATTGATTGAGACCCAGAACTGTTCTGTATTATTAGGGTGAATGTTTTGATTGCTTGAGTAATACGTTTTCTTATCTTTGAGGATACATTGTTTTGTTAGGTTTCCTAGGTGCCTATATGCTAAAAAAGTAGGAGCGGTTTTATTTTTTGTCCTGACCTTCCATGCTTTGTCTTTTTGTTTCAAGAGTTGTTTAGTTGCTAGGAATAGCCAAGAGGAAGGGTTGGCTTTGACACTTTTTATTCTGAAGGAGACTTGTGTGTGCAGAATACCTGGGAAGATTTGATTGAACTCAGAGACAGCATCATCATCTATGGGAATAGACTTTAGAGATTCTTATTTAAGACAAGTACTGTATTAATAAAAGTGTCTTCATGAAAAGTTGTAAGCTTTCTTAATGGGCTGTAAAATGTGTTTTGAGACTTTTGCCTGGGCAGCTTATGGTGTAGACTGGCTAGTGCTCACTTCCAAATTTGAGGTAAACTGGGACTCAGAGGCCAAGGGCAACCATAAGGCATTCTTTAGCTATATCCATAACTTCAAAGTCAATGCACAGTTGTGTGCAGAGCTCACTGTTAATGGAGCCACCTATACTGAACCAGAAGATATAGTGGCAAACAAATTCACCTCTGACTTTACCCTGTCCCCCTAGAATTCCCTCAGGAAATTCAATGAAATATATCTCCTCCTGCTCTCCATATGGAGCATGTCTTCAATGCTCCCTCTAAAGCCAAGAACACTACATCAGTGGGCCCTAATAATATACCAGGCTGCTTCCTAAATAGCATAAAATATAATCTATCACAACCTATGGAATCACTGTTTAGCCATAGCCTCCAAACTGGCATTGTGTCTCACAAATGGAGAAGAGCAGACATCATCCCTCTGACGTGAGGCATCTGCTAACCATTTCATTCCTAAAACCCCCATTCTCAAGCTAGAAATAAGTTTGTAAATTAGTACTAGGCTAACTGCCCTTGCGAGCCATTTTAAGCCTAGCCAATTATCCCCTGTGAGATTCAAGCCCTGTACCTTGTGCTTGTAAGGCAAACACCTTAACCATTAGGCCACCCTCCCAACCATCTGAAGAGTGCTGAAGAGTCTCATTCTGATAATGGGAGAGGCACTGTTATCCATGTTGGGTACAAAAATGACAGTATTTTAGTGAAGAGAGAGCCCCCCCCCCTCCGTCTTAAGGCTTACAGCATAATTTCACTGATCTGTGAGGAAAGGAACAGATGGATCCATGGGAATAAGTGCGGATGCCAATTACAAAGGGGTATAAGGGCCAAAAATAATCTGAAACAATGAAACCTGTGAATAAAATGTTTCTTCATATAATTCAAACAAGAACTGTCTTCTTATCTTGTCTTCTAAATCATTGACTGAATATTGGTAACTTCCTTCCTTTTGTCAGTATAAAAGCACACTTCTTCCAGAATGTAACTGAAATACAGTGCTCAGAAAATGATTTTACTGCTATCACTTCTGGAGGCACAGTTGTGATTGCCAAAATACTTTCAATTCATATAATCACACATGGCATTTTTTTATCAATTTTGTGACTGCAGTGTTCCATAAACCAATTAATATTAAATACAGCCAAAAAAATCCAGTATAAATTAAAAACAAAAAGGAACATTAGAATTAAAGAAAAGTAAAACGGAGAGACAGACAGAAAGAAAGGAACTTTTTCCTGAATTAATTGAAATCTGTGAGATGCTTTGCTTTTAAAGCAACTTTTAGAAAAAATACTCTGCAATTACTGAAGGTCTCAGACCTGTATAAAAGGTTTCACAATTTATGCGTATTTATGTATTCAGGTATACAACAAGTTGGTAAAGAATAATCTTAACAAAGCTGCTAAAGCTTTTTTTTCATTCTACTCTGTCTATATAATGACTGAATCGTGGTGAATCACGTCATGACAGACGAGATGAAACATGACAGAAAAACAGAAGGCATTTACTATTGGTATCTAACAATAATATTAAATGAAGCTGATGTAGAAATAGCAGCACCATTAGAGCAGGGTGTGTTGTCTGTAACCTGCATGGCTTCTGTAATACATTTTGCTGTGAGTTTTCTCAAGAGTGTTCAAAACGTCATATTAATAACGAACTGCCTTTCCTGTATACCTAGAACTCAGAATGTGATATTACAACTAAGGTTAGCAGAGAAATATAGGCCTTTATGATAATTTGTTTTATTTTTACTCTGTTGCTCCTGATATCCCTGCTATCAAACTTTATTCGTACTTACCTCTGTATGGCTCTTTCCTCGTCTTATCCTTTAGATTAATTGATTCATAGATTGTTACTAGGCTAACGGCCTGGAAAGGCCTATCTAAGCCTAGCCAAGTTTTCCCAAAAGAATAATGACACCATGTATCCAAACAGGACATTGAAGGGCCAGGCATTTATAAGCTACCTCCATCTATAAAGGACATGAATGCCAGGCCTGGTGTAAATTGTTAAGCAGCATGCTTAATTTACTTTGTCTTATAGTGCTATTCTCTCTGCCTCTCATTCTTCAGACAAGATACATAGCGTGACCCCATTATATGTATGTACCTACGACTCTAACTCAATCAAATCATTTCATACCATATCTCCCTCACTTCATAACACCATTATAACCCCATATCTCCCACTTTTTGCATTATAAAATACTCCAGATATCTTGCACTCATAGTAGCAGACTTATAAACTCACACATATCAAAAAAATATTTTCCACCAAGACCCAACTTAAAACCTGCAATTCTCCTACAAGCAGGTGATAGCCACCCTAACCCTGGGCCTACTCCTAGGTCTACCACACCCTCACCAGCCCTAAAAATCCACCTTTCAACCCAATTACCTAACACTCCCACAGGCAACACACACCCATCTTCTGCCTCTTTCAATCCCCATTTTTCTAAAAATCAATACATAAATCCTATCAGCATTCAATGCCTTCTGAATAAAATCATTGACCTTCATGCTTGGATCTCACAATATTCCCCACACCTACTTGTACTTCCAGAAACCTGGCTCAAATGCCATATTCAAAACTTTGATATCTTACCTCCAGGCTACTACATCTATCGACCTCAAAAAAAGGTGGAGGTGTGGCAATTCTATTCTCTCAGCACCTCTCCCTCTCTCCCATCCAGATAACCCTGCCAGATTTTCACTCGCATATATCCTAATATTAAACTGTCAGCTTAACAGCCACAAAAAGCTTACTATAGCCGCTGTATATATTCCCCCTGGCAAGAATTTCCAAATTCTTGAAAATATTCTTTCCTGTCTCTCTCTAAACCTACCCTACGAAACTATACTACTGGGAGATGTAAATATTGATTGGAAGTCTTTAGAGACCCTTTCCCCAGTCCAAAGCATCAACTTGTTTGGCTTCACACAACTTATCTCCAACCCCACTAGACTATCCAAACACTCAGATCAATGCACAATAGTTGACTGGATCTTGTGCAATAACCCCCAACTCTATCACAAACCCACTACACTTCCTGATGTCCTAAGTGACCACCTACCCATCTCTATTCAGAGATATAGAACCCAACAACAAAAAACACACCTTTACAAAATATGTCGTAGACTCATAAACTTCTTCCACTCCACTCTCAGTGACAGTCTCTCTGCCATTAACTGGTCTAGCCTGCACTCTCTTCCTCTTGAGGATGCAGTACTTGAATTTAACCACATCTTCCTAAACACCCTTAATGCTATTGCCCCCCCCCCATGTAAAATAAGAATCAAGTCAAATTATGCCCCCTGGCTCAGTAAAGGCACCCATAAAGTTATGCATAAAAGAGACAAAGCCTGGAAAACTTGGATTAAAAGCAAATGCCCCTCCTACCTCCAACTAGTTAAGGAACTTAGGAATCATACCAAGAAACAACTATACAATGATAAAAAGACTTACTATACTAACACACAGGCCACCACACAATCAAACCCCCAAAATTTCTGAAGAAGTATTAACTCTATCCTCCACCCTGGTAAACCTCAAACACAGAATTCCTACCCAAACCACACCAACCAGGAAACAGCTTCTCTCCTCATTCAATTTTTCATAAACACTGTAAGTAAGTTAACCAACACAAACTAGACTCCTCATCAAGAAACACCTCTCCAAACTACAAACAGCAACACAAGTTTCTCCCTCAACCCTGTATCCACTTCCTATATAAAGTCCCTGCTCCTCAAACTAAAACCCTGCTCTCCCTCTGCTGACATGCTTCCTCCTCAGTTCCTCAAACTTGCAGCAGACTCGATCGCCTAGCTGGTCTCCATTTTCATTAATTGATCTATTAAAGAAGCTACTGTACCCAAACTCTGGAAAACCTTCTATTTAATCCCCTTGCTGGAACCTGTGTTCTGAGAAACTGCCTTCCAGACTATCTGCAAATATACAGAGCTGAGTATATTTTTCTGGTGTTTCAGTTTGTACTGTAAGTTGTTGCTTAGATCTCTATTGAAACTGTTTTGTCCCACTCACCCTCCCTATTTTTGGTTTGTAGTTTAAATTTGCTGGCTTTTGCAGTTGCCTGCCCTACTGTATATTTGATCTGGGACACTCCCCCAGTCCCAATTCTTTAGCAAAGTCTATCTAATAAACTCTTTCTGCACTTGCTTTTAGTCCTTTTTAATTTAATTGCATTTTTAAACTGTGTTTGGTCTAATATTGTTACATATTCAAGTGTGCTAGCTTGCACTGCATGTGAATTGTTTTTACTACTGTTTTTGCTACTTTTCTGTAAAAAAAATGTAATCATGTTTCCTGCCTTTCCTGTAATTAGTGTTCCAGATACAGATTTGCTGTATCCAGGACTGTATGTAAGCTTCTGATCCCCCCAAGCCTTTCTGTGTTGGAGGGAAGCCTTCTAGCTTATCAGTGGGAGTGGTAAGCAGTAGGTAACCTATCTACCACATAATGAGTGGTTCTAGCCCAGAAATTGTAGTTATTGGCCATTGTGGGCAATCTCTTCCATCTCTCTCAACTTTCTGATTTAAAAACCTGCATTTGCACTTCTTTCTGTCCTGTAACTCATCTAGTGCAGATACAGATTCTTAGTTTTAGCACTTAAATTTGCTTATTCATGCTCAGCACTTGTTCAGAACTTGTAAGCACTAAATAAGCTACCAATTACTATAGCACTCAATCTTCTTCATTACCTAGAGGAAAACAGTTTTTGTACTTAGAAATAAACGTAAATATCCTCTCTCTAAGCACAAAACTGTCAGTGAAAAGTGAAAAGCAACAAAAGTAAGAGCACTGACAGTACCACAGCTGGGAAATTTATTACAAAAATAAAGAAAGAATCAAAACAAAGTTGCAAAGAATAAATCCTTACAAAACAGTGGTAAGCGCTTTCAGGGATCTACCTCTTCATCAGACAACAGTTAAAAATCCCATAATTCATTAAATACTAGAGGTTAGTCACATGATGTTTCAAAATTTCAGTTGTACCCAATAAGGACATAATTAGTGCATCAGTACATATTAGCACAGTTATGCAATTAAAGAGACCATACACTAAAGAAATTATAGCTAAGATAAATAAGAAATACACAAAACAATGTACTCAACACACTAGTCATAGGCGACTCTATAGACAGGCACGCTGATGTCCCACTCACCAGACTTAACAAGGAGAAGGTTACTGTCAGCTGCCTGTCGGGTGCCA
The DNA here is from genome assembly GCF_019279795.1 of Protopterus annectens. Classification (NCBI taxonomy): domain Eukaryota; kingdom Metazoa; phylum Chordata; order Ceratodontiformes; family Protopteridae; genus Protopterus; species Protopterus annectens. The sequence continues at coordinate 571,605,370 of NC_056738.1, read as the reverse complement.
GGATCCGCCACATACCCCACAAATTCAGGTCACTCCACAACAAGTACAAATATGACTCTGTCATTGTCCATGTTGGTGTGAATTACCTGAAACATACCTCCCTGGACTACATGAAAAGAGACATGGAAGAGTTCGCTGATCTTGCAGCCCAGGCAGGTATGACCCTAGCCCTGAGTAGCATTCTGCCATCGCCCAGAATGATACCGCAGTACAAGGACAAAATGATTGACTTCAACAATTGGCTATGCATCTGGTGTCATTCTAAGGGTATCCAGTATCTGTCTGCTTGGGATGACATGGTCGACAGACCACGAAGATTTGCCACAGATGGCCTGCACCTGTCACCCCTGGGATTCCAGATACTGGCTAAGGCTCTTGCTGCCCCTATAGTGCCTTTTTTAGGCAAGGTTCAAATAACAAATTTACCACCATAACAGGAACAGGCAAGCAAAAACTGAGGGTAATGCTACTCAATGCTAGAAGTCTAAATCTCAAAATGCACTCACTCGAGGCACTCCTTAAAATGGAGAATATCGATATCTGTGCAGTGACTGAGACCTGGTTCAAGGCTCCAGAGAGCACCCCTGCACTACCAGGCTATAACTCATAACACACTTTGTGGCCATGTAACCTGGACTGAAACACAAAAGGCGGAAGTGTGTCCATATTCTTTACGGATATCCACAACTCTAGGCTAGTTGCTCAGCATAATGCATCCGAGGTTATCCAAGTGCAACTAACTCCGGGCAAAACTGCAATTCAAATTGTAGCTTGATACAGATCCTCCACCATGCCCCAGGATTCCCATTCCTCCTTTCTTGATGTACTGGAAAATATTAGGGTTCAACCAAACACCCTAATAATGGGCAACTTCAACTACCCCACCATTAACTGGGAAAACTATTCGTGTACCAACTCCTTAGCTCAACACTTTCTGGAATTCATAAACTCCAATGCCCTGGATCAACTTATCCACACCCCCACCAGGGGCAACAGTATCCTAGACCTAGTCATTACCAACATGAGTGACTGGTGTTCCACACCTCAAGTCAACTCCTCATTGGTCCGATCTGACCATAAGCTAATCACCCTTGATATCCACATCCCGCCCCACCCCCCATTAAGGAAACCACAGTAAAATATTTCTCCAAAGCCAACTTCATGCTTTTTAATACAGAAGTGGTGAACTTCATGACACCCATGCAGATGGACAGTACAGTTACAACTGCTGAATCCTACACAAATGCACTCTATAAGCATACACGAGTGCATGGATTGTGCTATCCCAAACAGAACCAAGATGCTAGCCTCCAAAAAAAGGAAGCCAATCTGGTGGTCCCCTGCTATAAACAAACTGTACAACAAAAGGAAGAAACTGTTGCAAAAGAGAGTAATATCCCATGAGTGGAGGAGCTCTCTGGTCAGCCTCAGTAAAAAGCTGAGATCCCTTATAATATCCTCCAAAGTTAGCTACGAAAACAAAATCGCCACTAATTCCAAGGACAACCACAAAGCATTCTATAGCTATGTCAAGAATCTCAATGGCAACACCCAGATCTGCTCTGAGTTACAGCACAAAGGCAAGAAAATTACAGAACCAACTGATATTGCCAACATCCTGGCAGATAGGTTCAGTGCTAACTTTACCCCCATCTCACCCCCTAAAGGGCCCATATCTATACAGGAAGAATGCAGAGTCCCTGTAATCACAACTACGCAGGTAAACACTGCATTCTCTAAAGCCAAAAACACAGCATCCATGGGACCGGACAAAATCCCAGGCTGCGTTTTACACAAACTTCAGAATGAACTGGCTCCCCACTTAAGCACCATGTTCAATAATAGCCTTGCATCAGGCTTTGTGCCCACTGAATGGTGCACAGCAACAGTTATCCCACTCCACAAAGGGGGAGCCACCACTGATCCCGGGAACTATCAACCTATTGGCCTGACAAGCCTGGTCTGCAAGGCCATGGAATGTATCATCATGGAACTCATAAACAAAGACATTGGTAACCTCCAAACTCTGGATCCCACCCAGTTCAGGTTTGTGAAAGGCAGATCATTGCCTCCTGAACCTGATCGACTTCTTTGAAGCAGTCACCAAAGCCGTAGATGAGGGTAAGGTGGTTCACACAGCCTATCTTGACCTCGGCAAGGCTTTCGACACCATCCCCCATTCTAGAATTATAGCTAAACTCACTAAATTAGGTATAAATCCCTACATCACAAGATGGGTTGCCAACTGGCTCACTGACAGAACCCACACTGTAAAAGTTGCAGAGTACAAATCTGACCTCAAAGCAGTCACAAGTGGAGTACCACAGGGTTCTGTCCTGGGACCTCTCCTGTTTGGTATCTACCTCTCTGAAGTACAGGCTAACACAGAAGGCCTCTGGCTAAAGAAGTTCACAGATGACTGCAAACTAGATGTCATAGTCAAGTCCCCAAATGATGTGGACATCCTACAGAAGGGCCTTGCTGAGACAGATGCCTGGTGTCAGAGCATTGGCCTCAAGCTCAATGCCAAAAAGTGCAGTGTCATTCCCTTTGGTAAAAACTCTGTACCTATGAACTACCACATAGGCAGCAATCTACTTAACACCGAATGCGTGATACGAGACCTGGGGACCCAGGTGGACAGTAGTCTCTCCTTTGATAGTCACATCGCCACAGTAGTCAGGAAGTCCTTGTATGTGGCACACCTCATCATAAAAGGGTTCTCATCTAGGAAAAAAGAGGTCATTGTTCCCCTCTACTCGACACTCATTAGACCCATTATAGAGTACAATGCCCCTTTTGGAATGTACCTCACAAGACATCTGCAGCAGTTGGAAAGGCCACAGACGTACCTCACAAAGAGGATTACTGGCCTCAAACAAATGCCCTACACTGACCACCTCAAAAACCTCCAACTTTACTCCATAGCATATCGCCTACTCCGAGGGGATCTCTGCCTAACATATAAAGCTATGTCAAACCCAGAGCTGTTGGACATTCTAACCTAAAGAAATCCCAATCCCTCCAAGCTACACACTCTAGGGACCTAAACCTTGTCACCACAATAAACAGGACATGCTGGAGGGATAGATTCCTGTCCAAGAGACTTCCCATACTCTGGAACAGGCTACCCATCTATGTCAAGCAAAGTTCTTCATTAGCACTCTTCAAGAAAAATCTTGATGAGTGGATGGAAAATAGGAAATACACCAGAGGGAACACTTCTGTGTCTCTGCTTGACAGTGGCACAGGAAAATAACTTTCTTGGGTGGTGTAAGCCAGAGAACCTTGTTGGCTAGGCTTACGTAGACCCTTAGGCCGATAGCCTAGTACCTATCTATGAACCTATGAACCTTCACAAGGGTGGCAACTCCAATGATCCCACTAACTACAGACCTATTGCTATACTTTCCCCACTATCTAAGATTCTAGAGAAATGCATTCACACCCAAATACTTAACTTCCTCCTCCAAAACAACGTCCTAGCCTCCACCCAACATGGTTTCCGGCCCCACCACAGTACCTCTACAGCCCTTCTATCATTTACCCACTCCATAGTTGAAAACAGGAACAACAGCAATCTAGTCTCATGTCCCTTCCTTGATTTATCTAAGGCATTTGACACAGTATCACACCCCAAACTTCTGACTAAACTATCTAACCTTAACCTGTCCATCTCTACTCTCTCTTGGTTTTCTAGCTATCCCACTGATAGGCATCAATCTGTCAGATGGCAAGCATCCTGCTCTTCCTTCCTACCCATATACACAGGGGTACCTCAAGGCTCTATTCTTGGACCTCAACTCAGCATCCCCCCTCTCTACCATCATACGGTATGCAGATGACTCCACTCTGATTACTTCCTCCAACTCTATCTCACAACTTCAGACACACACTCAGCAGTCCTTCCTTCTTGTTGAAAAATGGCTAAATGATAACCAGCATATCTTAAACCCACAAAAAACTAAGCTACTCCTCTTTCTCCCCAAAAATAATGACCACCTTAAGACTACCTTCTCAATTTCTTCACAAAACCATTCCACCATAAATGTAGACACAAACACCAAACTTCTGGCAATGACCATTGATGACCAGCTAAAAGCTGACATTCACATACACATGTAATCAAAAAAACTAACCAAAAGCTGGGCCTGCTCTACCTCAACTCTAAATTCCTCCCTGTAGAAATCCAGGCATTCCCTTGCACAAGCATATCTCCTTCCCAGCCTCCTTTATGGATCACCTGAACTCACCAACCTCCAATCCTGTCTACTCTCCAAGTTAGAACAAACCTATAATAAAATTGCCAACTTTGCAGCCAACTTACCCAATTCTTCCCACCATTGCATAGCCATACACAAGCTACAATGGCTTGAATTTCCCCACCTTCTAAAACTATCCCAACTACAACTAACCCACCTCATACTAAATAAACCCACTACCTGTCTTGCTCTCACCAGCTTAGTTTCCTACTATTCCTCCCCCCTCACTCCCTTCGCAGTTATGAGAAACTCCTTCTTAAACATATATACCAAAAATGAACATAGGGAATCTCCTTTGCAAATAATCTATAAGTAAAATCTGGAACAACCTCCCCTCAAATCTACAAAACATCACACAGACTAACAGCTTTAAAATGCAAGTAAAACACTTCCTCCAGAACAGTTGGTTATGCCCCTGTCAGCATCCAATCTGACCACTCACTGACTCCACCTACTTTACCTAATCTCAAACATTCCTGCCTGCTGCTAATACCATACTCCCATTGCTATTTTTTTCTTTCTTTCTATTTCCTTGCCAAATCATGTATTATTGTTCTTGGGCGATATCTCTGTATATATCAATAATCATGCTCACTACTTTTTATTGTCTTGCTTATTATACTTTCTAATTTAATTGATACACTAATCTGTGTAAGATGTTTTATATTACTGTTGGAGCTTTTCTCCTTGGGTCTCCACTGAAAATCGGCTTGTGCTCAGCTGGACCAATCCAGTTAACAAATGTGAAATAAATAAATAAAATAAATAAATTATATATTGTTTTTACCATGCAACTTGCTCCACATCTCAGATTCAGAGCACATATCTCTGAGTCTGACTGTTGGCACTTTAAATTATTCTAACATCCTTCATGCTCAAGTCTGCTGCCTCTTCTGCTTCGTCTCTCTATATTGCCTAGTTTCTGATTGTGTAAAATTTATATTTAGCATAATAGAAGTATGATGGAAAATGCTGTTCTAAACTAAGGTATAGGGTTGGAGGTTAGGACTATTGTTAGGGTTAGCATCCATTATTAAAGTGATGCAGAATGATGAACTCCCTTGCCCATCCATAATTTATTTATTTATTTTTATTTATTTTACATTTGTTTACAGGGATAGTCTGACTGGATACATGTCCATTTTCAGTGGAGACCCAGGGAGAAAAGCTCCAAAAAGACATTCAATAAACATACATTTTGTACAGTTTAAAACACAAAATAAAACACAAATAAAAGGATTTTTATACAGATGTAAAAAAACGCAAAAACAGATACACAAACAAATTATTACATTTTTACTCAGATGGAAAATTCTAGACAGTGTTTTTAAGAATGATAGGGTATTGAATGCCTAGTAACCTGGTAGTAGTTCCAAGGAGATCATAGGATTTATAAGTTAAGGAACAATAAAGTGAAGGCAGAAGTCCTCCACGTGCACACAAGTGATGGTTAGAGTCAGTCTGGATTAGGACAAGGACATAGCCATCATTTTTTTAAGTACTGAATCAGACTTTTTTTGCATTGAGGTAGAGAGTGTTCAGATGTAAGATTAGCAGGAAGAGAATTCCAAGTTTTGCCAACAGAGTTATCAAATGGAGATTTACCGGCTGTGTTGTTGGATTTGAGAGTTTGAACTAGTAGTCTTTCAGATGAACGAAGTGCGCTAAGGTTACTGTAGGGGTGATGAGGTTTTTAAGTACGGGTGTACTATCTGGTTGGTACAGGATCTTGTGTGCAACTATTAGTTGTTTAACCTGAAGTAGGTTAGGCAGTTCAAGCCATCCTAGTAGATTTAGGTTATGACAGTGATGAGTTCTGTAGGCTGCATTAGTAGCAAATCCAGCAATGTGATTGTAGCTGCTAGAAGGTTTATTAAGGTCAGTTTTGCTGAGGTTTGTAAATAGAGGGGAAGCACAGAGGAGGGTGGAGAGTAGATGTGTATGAGCAATTACAGTTCTGGCTAATGGCGTTAGGAAAGGCTTGATCCTATATAGTGATTATTGATATGCAGATCAAACTTAAGGCTATTATAACTCCTAACAGTTTGGTTGAGGAATCTGGGGAAATAATGATGCCGTTGTTGGATTTTAATGTAAAGGTTTTAAGGGCAGACCTGTGAGTGGGGGAGAAAAGCAGCAGTTTGGTTTTATTACGATTTAACATGAGACAACAGTTAAGGAGTCAATTTTCAACTGTGTTAAAAGTATTTTGGGATAGAATCTGCAACTCTGTAGGTGAAGTTTTGGAGCATACTAAAGTAGAGTCATCCGCATATTGAATGCATGTTGCATTATGGATGACCTTATACAAATCATTGATGAAAATGGAAAATAATAGTGGACCTAGTATAGAGCCTTGTGGTACTCTGAGGGTGATGGGTAAAAGGGTGGATAGTTTGCTCTGCCATAGGAAAGCCTGTTGTCTACCACTGAGATGTGATTAAAACTATTGGATGGCCTGGTCCTCTAGGGAGATGGTTTTCAAAGTGTTTATGAGTATTTGGTGGTTTACCATAGCAAAGGCTTTTGAAAGACCGAGAAAGATAGCAGAGGAAAGTTTATTATTGTTTTGGCATTGGTTGATGACGTTAGAGAAGGAGAGGAGGGCTGAGGTTGTACTGTGGAATGGTCTAAAGCCATGTTGGGTGTTGGCTAGAAGATTATTATGGATAAGATAGTTCAGGAGTTGATTGTGGATGCATTTTTCCATAATTTTTGCCAAGGGTGACAGAATAGCTATGTGTCTATAGTTTGAAAGTTCAGTAGAGCTGCCCCCTTTATGGTGTGGGATGACATGGGATATCTTCCAGATGGAGGGAATGGATACATCAGTTGTAGTTCTATTGATCAGGATAGTAATGGGGTATGCTATGGCATCTGCAGCTTTTTGTAGATATTCTGCAGGAAGGAGATCAGCCAACAGGGTGCTAGGCTTTAGTTTTTTAAGTAATTTTCGGACCAAAGATGTGCAAACTGGCTTGAAGCTAAAGAAATCCATTCAAAAATCCATAATAATCTGTGCTAACCCTAACTACCTACCTGCTCCTAACTCCAACCCTATACTTTACCTTAGAAAAACACTGCCAATAATCAAGCAAAATGTGTCAGAATGTAGAAGTAGCTCTTATTTCAGCAAATGGAAAAATAATGTGTTTGGTTACCTTTTTGATATTTTTCTTGTGATGCATGTTTTCATCATGGTGAGTTTTAATCACTAGTGTTGAATTATTTTGTATTCGAGCACTACTATATTTCACCAGACATATGCTCAAATATAGATATATAAACTACTATGTATATTTCACATCACTGAATAAAACAACATCAGAAGACAATCAGAAAGAAATGTATTGGCTCCCAATCTACTGAAAAGAAATGTGCCACTGAACCTCTTATGTGGGGTCTGTGCCCCTTACCCCAACACTAAGCATACTAAGACAGAAACTGCATTACAGTACAGGCAGGGCAAATCTTCCCCTATCTGCCATGTTTTGTGAATGCAATTTCACAGACATTCACTGCCCTTAAACCTAGTGCACCCATAAAACCCTTACACCCATACATTCTCTAACACAAACATTCAGCATCACTGACACGCCATAACAATATAATAAAAAGCATATTATCTTTTCTGACTGTTGTTGTACATTACATGCATTATGTACCATCTTCAAAGAAATGGTTATGCAATTTAATGCTGAGAAGATGTGACAGCTCCTCTTTACCCTGGAGCAGTAATCAAGGAGTCTCGATCTTCACCACTGACACTGGTGAGAAGTGGTCACTAAGAAAGGAATGATAGATTTATACAGTATTTCAAAAGCAGCTCTCTGCATCCAACACAGTTCCCCCAAGAGCACACAGAGAGCATGATGGATATAATCTCACATGCAGAAAAAGGAATAATACTAAACTATTCTCACAATACTTTTCCTAACTAAACTATAGAAAAACTGTCCCTAGTTAACTTAATATCACAAGGCAAGATGTACTGCTAGATGTTAACTTCCACAAGGCAAGATGAGATACTCGACACACCGAACTGTACAACTAACAACTAATGAACAACTAATGAACAGCTGGACAACTATCACTGAACTGTAATAACTGGCATAGATCTTTTATATCAGAATCCAAAGAAAAACAAAAACAAACTGCTGCTGCCAGAGTTTTGACCTTCATCTGATTATAGAATTACATCACATCTAGTCATCTGACCCTGGCACAGTTCACATTCAGAACTCTGTTAAGATTCTGTTGCAGCATTTTTTAACATAAGCTACTTTTACAAATGCATTTTTAATAACAGCATCTGTACAAATTAATGTGACAGGCAAATAACATAAGATTATTTACAAAACTTCAGCTAGCCATGCTGACATATAGCAAACATGCACTGTCTTACTTCTGATACATCTGGCAATATCTCACAGTATTACAAAAGATATGACCAAACAAAATAAATTTTCAAATTGACTAATGTTCAAATACAAAGTAATGAAACATTAGTGATGAAAATTAACTCTATCAAAAACAACCAATAAAATGAAAAAAAGAAACCAGTTTCCTTGTCTAAGTAGTCAAAAACCAAAACTTTCTATAACTGCAGACATAATTTATCTAAATGGTGGCGGTGTAACACAAAGGACTTTTCTATTTTAAGGTGTAGGGTTGGGGTTAAATTACAAGGGCAAGATTCAGGTTAGGTTTAGCACAGACTAGTAAAGTGGCACAGGGGTATGAAGCCCCTCACCTATCCTTACTAATCCATGGTAATCATAATCCTAGCTCTGTCCCTGCCCCTAGCCCTGAGCCTATCTCAAAAAAAAAAAAAAAACTTTCTGTAACACTACCACTGTACAAGACACTCAAACACCACACATATAATCAAGCACTGATAACACTAAATCTGTCATGTTACGAAGCCCTTAATCTAACTCTAATCATACATACACTCCTATCCACAATACCCAGCCTTTCCCACAATTACTTCACTCACACACTGTCCATCTATCTTAATTTCATAACTCCAACATTTGATATAAAGATAAAAAGCATTAACAAAGCATGCATTTGATTAATTTCTCAAGCTCAAAACTCACTCACTGAAGTGAGTATTCAACTATATGGAAATAAATCATATATATATATATATACACACACACACACACACACACATATATATATATATATATATATATATATATATATATATATATATATATATATATATATATATCTATATATATATATATATATATATAGATATATATATATATATATATATATAAAATGTGTGTGTGTGTGTGTGTCTGTGTGTGTGTGTGTGTGTGTGTGTGTGTGTGTGTGTGTGTGTGTGTGTGTGTGTGTGTGCAATATAGCCATCTCTGTGTATGTGTGTATATATATATATATATATATATATATATATATATATATAGATGCACATATACATACATACATATATTTATATATATTTATATAATGGCTATATATATGATGTCTACATATAGTTATTAAAATATAGCTATATTTTACTTGCATATGTTTAGTATCTTGATTGATGCCATAAACTACAAATTCCTAATGCCGTCTGTTTCTTACTGTTTGCTTATTTGTACATGAATTAACCTGTCATCCATTGAGTCTGAGAATAAAAAAGCTTGTAAACACTTGTCTATCTAGACTGCCCATTTAAAAACTTCAGATAAAAATTTAGAGTGAATAAGTTATGTCAATGGATTTAGTTGATTTATTTTTAATTATGGAGAAAAATGTATAGTCATGGTTGCAATATACTCTGCTGAGTGCAGGTTTTGTCGACAAATGATGTTCTTTAACTTTTTTCAAAAGGTTTGCTTGTCAGTCACAGGAGATTTCAAGCATCAGGTCATTAGCTATTTTTGTGCTGTCTGAAAGGTGCATACTTGAAGGCAAGCTTTTTTTTCAGACTGAAGCTATGGATGTACCAGATGTCTTGGCAAAGAGTATGGGAGTGAATATCTAATTGTTTTGTGGGTAGGGTTAGAATAAGGGATAGGTAAAAGATTGCGTTATTAGTATGGTGTGTGTGTGTGTGTGTGTGTGTGTGTGTGTGTGTGTGTGTGTGTGTGTGTGTGTGTGTGTGTGTTTTATCTGTGTGTCTGTGTGCCTTGTGCTTTGGTACTGTTAAGTAAGGGATTTTAAGTAATGTGAAAGGCTGAGGTTAGGAACGGTGGCAGAATTAGGGTTAAGGTTAGCAAACATGATTTAAAAGCTACTGGACAGTTCAGCTTCCTAGTAATTGTATGTTGATCCTCCATAAGCCAACAGACAGCATTCGCCTGTTCTCAAAAAGCATTGAAGTGTAGATGCTTAAAATATTTGCAGTGTTTCAACAGTGATCCAGATTATTTCATGTATCTTTCATATTTCTTTTGTGAAAACATACCCATGTGCTTCATTAAAGTGATTCACATTTTACATTTTCTTCACATTTTAGTGATGTGTAGATTTGTTACGTTCGTGTGAATTATCCTGGGTTTGATAACTTTTCCATCCGTGACTCTTTGTGGATCTATAATGCCTCTTTGTATCTATTATAAACCCCTTTAGTCCTCCTCAGGCCCTTTATTATATTATGTGCTTTTTTCTGGGTGATGTGACTTCAGGAACATTTGACCTCTTTACATTTTGATTGGTGCTACTTTATGTTTAATAATATTTGCTGATGTGGCTGTATCTCTTGTGCCCAGACTGCATAAATGAGCTGGTAGTTTGCTTAAAAATCTGATAATGATTTCTTCGCAACAGAGCATGAAAAAAGTTGTTTTACTAAAAAAAAATACATAAAATGTATTAAGTTATTTTTATACCCTGAGAATCTCTTCATCCTGTCCCACAGATAATTAGTTAAGGTTCTTCCTGGAAGAATAAATTAATCTGACAGAATTATGTAAAATTAGATAATGAAGATTTCTATTCATTTTAGTAAGTATGAATTTTTTGGTTTCTACAGATAATTTCATATCATTATGTTTAGACTAAACTTTCTCTGGTAAATCAGAAGTATTAAATTAACACTTAAAGCTTAGTTAATTATATGTTAGCAACAGTGTTCTTCCTGTAACAAAGTAAGCAATCTATATACCTTCTACCTCTCAGTCCCATGACTTTAGTTCAGGATACTTGTAAACATGTATTTTTTCATGTTCTTTAAATATACCTCTTAATTATCTAGTTTCATTTTCTGATGGTTATGTAAGTCCTTTGCATCTAGTATTTCCATGCCTTTAATTATTTTAAGTTTAGGGATATTTTCATCCTATTCCTGTTACCCTTAGTTTTCCTACTTTTACAGTAGCTTTTCTTGGTTTAAAAGCTGCATTTATTGATTTTTTTGGTGCTGCGGTAGCATTGTCACCTCCCAGTAAGACGCTGTCCGGTTCGATTCTCAGCTAGAGCGTCTTCTGCGTGGAGACATGCGTGAATGGGCATAAGGTTGTGCATCAGGCCTGGCAAGCCGGTACGTAAAAATCAACTGCCAATCATTAGCGGACCGGAGTTCTGCTGTGGCGACCCCTAACCGAGAAAAGCCGAAAGACACAAACAGTGTAATGTGTTACAAATCTATTGAATTTTTTATAGTCACAGCCATTCCAAGTTATGTGCTTTAAACCACAGATACGTTTTCAGAATTTCTATAAAATCATATTTTATGATAAATTTAAAGAATCATTTTTATAAAACCATGCCATAATTGTAAAGCAAAGGAACATGGCTCCAGTTCAAAAATATTACTAAACCATGACAAGATTTCTTTGAAAGAATCCTTAAATGACCATGATAGATTTAAGCTGGATTTATCCTTGAGAACAATTAAGGATGAACATGGTAGTATATTAGAAACACTACTGTGATTATGTTTCTAGGTACTACTTCGCTTTCAGAAAGCTGAAAAAAATCACACAGGCATACACAGACACACTTTCATGCATGCATGCACACTATACACAAAAGCACATTCACAGCTGGACATATACTTCCCCACATGAACACAAGTATAGACACACATGCACACACACACACACACACACACACACACACACACACACACACACACACACACACACACACACACACACACACTCTCACACAAACGGCAGGTCCTCTGTAAAATGACACTTGTTCTGAGTTTTGAAATCAAGGCAGCCTTTGTCTTATGTATGCTTGCATGTATTTATTGATTGCTTTTGTTTACAAGGAAAGTCCAACAGGGTGCAGGATGCCTTATTAGCAGATTCCTGGGGAGTTATACTTTATACAGATTGATTACAGATATCATGATAAGAAAAAAATCACAGATAAATCAGTAAATGATGTATAAAAAGCTTAAAATTATAATCATATCCGGTGAACATAAACTCCTGAAAATCTGCCATATCTAAATTGTTGCAGAACAGATTTCCCCACAACTAACTCTAAAATACATTTAACTCAAAACAGTAGACATAAAAATGTACTTGGAGTGAAGATGTATGGCAAATCCTGGTTCATCAAAAGGCCAGACTGTTGATTATGATGACAGCCTCATGACTGAGATAAACTTTAGTAACACACAATAGGGTAGATGATAAGGGAACAGTTGGCTCATTTGAAAACCAAGTACTCCTTAACCTCCACTGTTGCATGATCTCAAATGTATACTATGCTCCAAGGGTGTGTATGGATGTGGTAGCAGGTGCAGGTGTATGTGTAAGAGGTAGCAGGTGCAGGTGTGTATGGATAAGGCAGCAGGGGCAAGTGTGTATGGATGGTGTAACAGGTGCAGGTGTGTATGGATGTGGTAGCAGGTGGGTGTGTGTATGAGTGTGGTAGCAGGTGTGGGTATGTCTGAATGTGGTAGCAGGAACAGGTGTATATAGATAAGGCAGCAGGTGCAGGTTTGTATGGATGTGGTAGCAGGTGCGGGTGTGTATGGGTGTGGTAGCAGGTGCAGGTGTGTAAGGATGTGGTAGCAGGTGCAGGTGTGTATGGATGTGGTAGCAGGTGCAGGTGTGTATGGATATGGTAGCAGGTGCAGGTGGGATGGATGTGGTAGCAGTTGCTGGTTTGTATGGATGAAGTAGCAGTTGTGGGTGTGTATGGATGTGGTAGCAGGTGGGAGGGTGCATGGATGTGGTAGCAGATGTGGGTGTGCATGGATGTGGTAGCAGGTCCAGGTGTGTATGGAAGTGGTAGCAGATGCGGGTGTGTAAGGCTGAGGTAGGAGGTATTAGTGTGTATGGATGTGGTAGCAGGTGTGGGTATGTGTGGATATGGCAGCAGGAGCAGGTGGGATGGATGTGATAATAGTTGCAGGTGTGTATGGATGTGGTAGCAGATGCAGATGTGTATGGATGTGGTAGCAGGTGGGAGGGTGCATGGATGTGGTAGCAGATGTGGGTGTGCATGGATGTGGTAGCAGGTCCAGGTGTGTATGGATGTGGTAGCAGGTGTGGGTATGTGTGGATATGGCAGCAGGAGCAGGTGGGATGGATGTGATAATAGTTGCAGGCGTGTATGGATGTGGTAGCAGATGCAGATGTGTATGGATGTGGTAGCAGGTAAGGTTGTGTATGGATGTGGTAGCAGGTACAGATGTGTATGGATGGTGTAGCAGGTGTGAGTGTGTATGGATGTGGTAGCAGGTGTGGGTATGTGTGGATGTGGTAGCAGGTGCAGGTGGGATGGATGTGGTAGCAGGTGCAGGTGTGCATGGATGTGGTAGCAGGTGCAGATCTGTATGGATGTGGCAGCAGGCACGGGTGTGTAAGCATGAATTAGCAGGTATGGGTGTGTCTGGATGTGGTAGCAGATGTGGGTGGGATGGATGTAGTAGAAAGTGCAGGAGTGTATGGATGTCATAGCAGGTGAGGGTGTGTATGAATGGGGTAGCAGGTGCAGGTATGTATGGATGGTGTAACAGGTGCAGGTGTGTATGGATGTGGTAGCAGGTGTGGGTATGTGTGAATGTGGTAGCAGGAGCAGGTGTGTATGGATAAGGCAGCAGGTGCAGGTGTGTATGGATGTGGTTGCAGGTGCGGGTGTGTATAGATGTGCTAGCAAGTGGGTGTGTGTATGGGTGTGGTAGCAGATGCAGGTGTGTATGGATGTGGTAGCAGGTGCGAGTGTATACGGATGTGGTAGCAGGTGCATATGTGTATGGATATGGTAGCAGGTGCAGGTGAGATGGATGTGGTAGCAGGTGCTGGTTTGTATGGATGTAATAGCAGGTGGGTGGGTGCATGGATATGGTAGCAGGTGCGGGTGTGTATGGATGTGGAAGCAGGTGCAGGTGTGTATGGATATGGTAGCGGGTGTGTATCAATGGAGTAGGAGGTGTGAGTGTGTATGGATGTGGCAGCAGGTGTGGGTATGTGTGGATGTGGTAGCAGGTGCAGGTGGGATGGATGTGGTAGCAGGTGCGGGTGTGTAAACATGAATTAGCATGTGTGGGTGTGTGTGGATGTGGTAGCAAGTGTGGGTGGGATGGATGCGGTAGCAGTTGTGGGTGTGTGTGGATTTGGTAGCAGGTGCAGGAGTGTATGAATGTCGTAACAGGTGAGGGTGTGTATGGATGGGGTAGCAGGTGTGAGTGTGTATGAATGTGGTAGCACGTGCAGGTGTGTATGGATGTCGTAGCAGGTGAGGGTGTATATGGATGGGGTAACAGGTGCCGGTTTGTATAAATGAGGTTGCTGTTGTGGGTTTTTATGGATGACATAGCAGGTGCAGGTGTGTATGGATGTGGTAGCAGGTGGTTGTGTGTATGGATGTGGAAGCAGGTGTCAGTGTGCATGGATGTGGTAGCAGGTGTGGGTAAGTTTGGATGTGGTAGCAGGTGCAGATGTGTATGGATGTAGTAGCAGGTGAGTGTGTGTATGTCTGTGGTAGCAGGTGCGGGTGTGTATGGATGTGTTAGCAGGTGCAGGTGTGTAATCATGAATTAGCAGGTGTGGGTGTGTGTGGATGTGGTAGCAGGTGCAGGTGGTATGGATGTGGTAGCAGGTGTGGGTGTGTATGGATGTGGTAGCAGGTGCAGGAGTGTATGGATGTTGTAGCAGGTGATGGTGTGTATGGCTGTGGTAGCAGGTGTGCGTGTGTGTATGAATGTGGTAGCAGATGGGTGTGTATATGGATGTGGTAACAGTTGTGGGTGTATAAAGATGTGGTTGCAGTTGCAGGTGTGTATGGATGTGGTAGCAGGTGTGGGTATGTTTGGATGCGGTAGCAGGTGCGGAAGTGTATAGATACGGTAGTAAGTGCATCCTTCTTGCAAAAATGTTTTTATTGAAATTGTCTGATCTGGCTGTTTTTTTTTTCCTGTTAAGTGTATCTGAAGAAAAGTTTCATTCAATATCCTAGGTTTTGGTCAGTATCCTTTTGCAAGCTGGGATTTGCCATATTAATAGGTTCATATGTTCATAAGAGGATGCTAGGCTATTGGCCCAAGGGCCTTTATAAGCCTAGCAATGATATACCATTGTTCCATTATTGGCCAAGTTGTATAGTCTATATTTGCAGTGTGAGTCTATAATCAACACTGACTGCCCTCATCCAAAATGGACATAGGTGATATCCCCGGGGTAAATTTACGGTCTTCCATCCAGTTGTTTAAGTTACACTTAAATAGTGTCATTGAGGAGCTCTGTTGTATGTAACTTGCAAATAGATGTGATTCCCATAAGAACATTCATATTGTATGGAAAATTATTTGCACATCGCTGTGAAAACTAGAGTGCTTTTTTCCTGATAAATGACTCTAATGCTATTACAGTCTTTATATATTCATATTTCCAAGTTAATGATAGCATCAAAACCAGTCTTTCCAAATAAAGACATTTTTCATATTTTCTATAGTGTCAAAAATGTGTATCGTCATTGAACAGGCACATATACTGGCAGCATAACTAAGGTTTCATTTTGGGATAAAGCAGATTAGGTGGTCATTTTATTATACATAAACAAAATAATAAGGAGACCATATACTGTAAGCAGAGCACTTCATTATAAATATTTATATGCACTTTAAATACTTTGATGTCTCTAATCTGAAAACCTGAGAAACTCACACATCCAGGATTCTGAGCAGGTGAATATAATAACTAGCTTTCGCAGCAAATGGGTCAATATTTTCTATGTTACATCCCTCCCCTCCCAAAAAATGTGTCTGACAAAAATGTGGGCACCTTTAAAGTAAACGAAAAAAATATTGATTACAATAGTACACATACATAAAATGCAAATAAATAAATACTTAAAAGCCAAGCTAGCTCGACCACGTTGCTTATAACTGGTAACTTGGATACATAAGTGGTAATATTTCATGTACTCAGACATCATATTACAATCACTTTGCACACCAAAATAAGTAAACTAACAAATAAATAAATAAATATTTTGTCAGGAGGATGTGAGCTTAGCGATGGTAAAATGCAATGCCTTTTGAGTGTTCCTGCATGGAGGGAGGAGCTGCACAGAATAAACTATCACATTCAACTGTCATGCCTGAGCAACCTTGAATAAGGAATCCTGACTCGAAATTGCATAAATAAACTCAGCATCTTATATTGGTGGCTTTCATGTGGTTTGGAGTTGAGAACAACAAATGTTTGTCTTGTTTCCGTCGTCTGATGCAGAATATGAAATGTGAAGTCCTATTAATTGTTTTGAATTGGAACATTCAGTTTACAACAAGCAACGACACTAGTGATTGCAGAAAGCAACTCACCACTGTCTTTATCTTTCCAATGGCACTCCTGCTAGCTTTCCAGAAGGCAGACTGAAATCATGTGCATTGCTCCCTCACAAAGCAACATGTAGAGGCTGCATGTATCAGTTTGAGTATCTACAGGTGAAATGTTGACAAAGCTGAGTATATAATCCACCTCACAGAATAATTATCCCCCCCACACACCTTATTTAAATAGGCCTGGAAAGGATGAAAACACCTTAAAACAATCCTCACCATAAATATGCCTTCTAGCTGTCAACAGGTACCAGCCTTCACTAGGCTTAAAATGGCTTTCGGGCTGATAGCCTCATAACCACTCATGACCCTATAAATCTATTTAAGAGCTAAAAAAATTAAGCACTTGGAACATGAATGGCTTGATGTATCCAGTTAAGAGAAGAACAGTCTTTTTTATACAGTTTATTAATGGGGTAAAGTCTCTTTATAGAATATCCCTTTTCAGGGGAAACCTAGGACCACTGTCTGGTTAGATGACTTGCTCAGAGTCACAATGTGAGCAAAAGGAGGTAGAAAGAATCAGATCTGTACTCTGTACTCCTGACTAAATGTAGCAGCTAATTAACAGCTCCAAGCCCTCCAGTACAGCAGAAGAATTTTCAGTACATCAGACATATTAGCCATGACATGACTGCTTAACAGGAGACCTGCTTGAATAGATGAGAGTATCAGTTGTTAGGACAGAGGGGTTGTAGATACATATAAATGCACTAGGAAAATAGGTATGGTACAGCTTGTAGCTAAGGGGACCCCATTTACAATCCTACAGATTATTAGTGAACCACAGGGTGAGTATTTGGATTAAAATGTATGCATAGAGGAGGTGATTCACCATATTTAACACATATTTGCCTCCAGGGTGCAAGCATTGTGAATTTAGGGCCTTCATGTCATCTTTGATTTGATTGCATGAAGGTGTGGGAATGCACAAGGGGCTCGAAATGTAATTACAGATGTTGCCGATTTCTGAGGTACACCAAGCATGTATAGGATTTCTGGTAAAAGTGAATGTGCAAAGACATACTGGGAAACAGTGGGTCTCATGGATATGGCTGTCTCTGAAATGATGACACTTTTCCCTACGTTTCATTCACACATATACCACTGGGTGTGAAAAACTGATAAAATATACTTTACAACCAAGCATTAGTAGAGGTCTGAAGGGTTAGGACCCATTCCATAGTAATATCTGACTGTGTTCACTGAGTTGCGTTTATCAGTAATACCATTTGAGTGGTTGCAGAAACACTGCAAGTTTCCAACATATTACTTAACACATTACTTCTTTTGTAACTGGCATAAAATATTATTTGAGGAAAAAGTACAAGATGAGCGAAAGAAGAAAAGAGTATCTGGTGGGGGAGTTTAAAAGAGTTGTTAGCTATCAGGTTGAAATTCTATACTAAAAGTGTATGAGAAAGGAAAAGACCATTAAGGAATTTTGGAGATCAATGAATATAATGCAATCAAGATTCTAAAGACAAGATAATAAAAATGCAGAATTAATAGATAAGAAATATGATTTTTAAGGGAAGGGGGCAACAAAATGTATTTTCAAATTTTATCAGGGTACCTAACTGGTCTGACAGCAACATGCAATGCATTTAGAAAATCATATTCTACTAGGTACAATATCTGATCACCCTACTGATATAATGAACACCCGCCACCATTATTTTATGCAACTGTACCAGTCAGAGTTAGTAAAGGAATTGCAGCTTACCACCGTGTAAGAATATACTGACCTGCTGGAGCTCCCATAGGTGAGACTTTGACAGGCTAATGGACTCGTGGTTCAAAGTCCAGAGGATAAAAGGTGTTTTAAAGAAGTCACTTCATTGGAAAGTGCCTGGGTTATATGGAATTTTGGAGATTAACTGGAGATCAAGGGTTGGAGACACATTGATCAGCTTCTTCAAATATATTCTGTCAGATTGTGGGGTCCCTGATTCATGACTGGATATGATAGATGTTGTTGTAAACAAAGGAGGTAGTAAATTCTTGCTGATGTAACTTATAGAGACATCTCTCTGCTTAATCAGGACTATAAGCTATTATATTTTTTGGCAGAAAAACTTACATGGTATGTACCAAGGTCTGCAGGTCTTGAGCATTTTGGGTTTGTGGAGGTTTAACAGATATTTGATAACATTTAAAAAAATCATTGGTAAAGGGATACACATTGCTTTAGGTAGCAAGTTATTTTCATCAGTTTGATGCCAAAAAGACATTTGAGTGGGTGAAATTACTTTACTTCAGGACACATTTAATACAAGTTGGTTAACTGATCAAGATGGCTGGTGCTAATATTAATGCCTACAAGGGTTCTCAGATTATTGTAAAAAGACACAGTGACTCACCAGTTCTCTCCAGTTATCTAGGGAATTAAGGATTCCCTTTATCACCCATTTTGTTTGCATTGTATCTGAAATTTCTGGCCAGGCAGTTCAGAGATCCCAACTAATGTGGTCATGAGGCTCAAATATCACTATATTAAAATAACATTCAAGTGCATGTTTCTGAGACAAGTCAAGTTTAAAATAATTATTTGAGCAACTTATAAAGTTATGGATAATCTCAGAATACACTATTGATATGGTGGTGGCAAATTGCATTCCTTTCCTTTTCTGTGGAGATCTGAATTTATGAAGTACTTGGGTATGGTTTGACATTTCTTTACCAGCTCTAAACAGATGACACAGAGATGAGACAAGATGCTGTAGAAAAGACAAAAGAGGACATTAAAAGTTGGATGATTATTCCACTGGATCTAGGTCAGTGGATCCAGACCTGCATTTTTTTCTTTTGACATCACACCGAGATTGCACTACAGTGAGGAAAGGGCAAATATTCCAATCTTCACTGTACCGCGATCTGAAAAAAACCTGCATTTTCGATGACTGCAGCGTTCGTTTAGATAAACTTTTGTTTCTCTAATATAGACCCCTCTCATATACCTTTAACTTTAGTACATATTAAGATTCCAGATGATTGATTATGAGGCATCTGGGATACTCTGCTCCTATCTTATAGGGATCCAAGATATGAAAAGCTAAACTGATACACTGGCACTTTTTAGTGGGAGGCTGCACAGGTTTCTTGGCAAACTGTTAACCTGTCTGGAGGAGTTTATGAGCCATGAAAAAATTCTCCCATGGAATATGAAGACATTCCCACTTGGTACTCTGCACTAGGGTTGAATGCAGAAATAAGGATAACAAACTGCAGAAGAAAAAAAAAACACAAAGATAATATTTTTTGGGAACAGATAAAAGCAAGTAATAACTGGAGAGGCTGCCATTAATCTAGGATTAGGGATAACTTAAAGCAAGTTTTGCAGTTAGAATAAGATGGCATTACATCAGCAGCAAGAGCACTGAAGACTGTGGCTCCTCCTGAGGAGACATAACCAGATATAGTTTACTTTTTGTTTCAAGATAGGCAGGACTACCAGACTTTAATGGATTACTTAGTAAAGCAGAAGAAGCCCTGCAGCAGTTGCAGTCAGTAATTATGGTGAATTATAATGATTACTGCAATAGGTAACTTGGGCAAGTGATTACTAACACTACCTGGGGTAAAATGTGTCCCTTACTTAGATATGATGCAAATTTTTGGAAATTCTGGTTTCCTGCCTAGAAATAACAAAAAACAACAAAAATAGCATTAGGACCCAAACCAAATGTTTTATTAATCCACTAGCAGCTCAGCGTATGCCTTCAGGGATTACAAACCAAAAAATGACAGTCTCATACCCAAGGTGTATAATACAGACCAACCAATTAAAAACAGGAAATGATTAAGATCCAGTAGAATAATGGGCAGGATTCACGAAGGCTTGCATGGAGTGTAAGAGACGTGTAACACTCCATGCAAGCCTCGCGATCCAGGAACAGCCCTAATCTCCATGTAAGAGACCAGCTAAAACGTCTCTTACACGGACTGGGCGTGGACATGCTAAATACCTCACTTGCAGCCAAAAGGTATGCAAATGAGGTATATTAGCGATCCACAAAGCAGAAACCAGCCTGTGTAAGAGACGTTTTAGCTGCAGAAATGTACTCAGTTGACAACTGAGTACGTTTCTGAAAATTTCACAACGGAGCCATGTCAGCTCCAAATAAAGGGTGCATATGTGTCAGGCAGCATGGATGCAAAAATAATAAAAATATAATTTTTTTTTTCGGCGATGTTTAAACCCAGCGCAGCCCAGCAAACGGGCTGCGCTGTATAAAACATAAAAATGAAGGTTATAAACCCACAAATGTGGGTTTTATGCAATACATGGAATGACAATGCAGGGACCAGCAGACCAAAAACAACATGGCCACCGTGTAGTGGTTGCTAAGGGGGGAAGCTGAGTGTAAGAAATGTAACTAAGTATTAGTAGGCAATCTCATGTAAATGAGGGTTAGGATACTGAATCTCACAGTCACATAGCAAATGAGCACAGTCTGAGTAGTGTAAGAGATACATAAGGGGAGGAATAGAGTAGGAGATAGGTGACATCACAGGGGAATGGTAGAAAGAAATGCAGTTCATTGGAGGTCAGTGTAACATGACAGATGACAGACACAGATCAGGG
This sequence comes from Protopterus annectens, assembly GCF_019279795.1. Taxonomy (NCBI): domain Eukaryota; kingdom Metazoa; phylum Chordata; order Ceratodontiformes; family Protopteridae; genus Protopterus; species Protopterus annectens. The sequence goes on along the minus strand of NC_056738.1, from coordinate 571,583,751 downwards.
AAAGAGGAGTGCCACAAGATAAGTCTGGGAAAGTCAAGAAATGGAAGGTGTACACTGTTACTTACACTAAAGTTTCTTGCTGGGCGGGCATGCGCACATGTGCACGCCATGAAGCGCGAGTAGGGCAGTGTGCGCGTGTGTAAGGCAGACTGAGCATGTGGGAGCATGTTGGTAGATGTTTAACACTGTTTGCGCTGGTGTGCGCGCGTGTAGGGCAGACTGAGCATGTGGGAGCCAGTTGGCAGACTTGTAAGACTGTTTGTGCTGGTGTGCACGCGTTTTAACCCGAATAAGCAGATTCTGGACCGTGTAAGCATGTGTGCACGCGTGTAAGCCACTGTGACCGTGTTTCTGCTGGTATGCACGTTGCTCCCCCCTGAGGAAACAGAAAGGAAAAAGGAAGCAACAGAATTAGTAGGAAGCTAACAGGGAATACTGCTGAAGCTAGCAGGTGAAAACAATTAGAAGCAGGCAATTACACAGGCAGAATAGTAGCCCAGCCCAGCACTTAAAACTCTGCAAACAGCAGTGCAGGATGTTTCTCTCAAGAGACACTGCAAGACAGGAGTAAGCTAATAGAAGTGAAAACTGAAAAAGCTTCACTCAGAGCAGAAATGTTAGGGGCTGCCATAGCTGTCATAATGAGACATAGGCGACTTGCTGAGGGTGGTGACAATGCAGATGGTGCCAGACAACCCACAGTGAGGAGATGGAGAAGAGTGTACAGGCCCAGGCTCACCTACCACGGGTTACATGAGCTGGAGATAGTAGAGCGCTATAGAGTGGACAGAGAGCTCCTGCAGCAAATAGTTGAGCTGTGCAGGCCACGCCTCACACACAGAACCAACAGAGGAGAACCCATCCCAGTGGAAACCAAGGTATGTGTTAGCCTAAGAATACTAGCAACAGGTACCTTCCAGTGACCGACTGGTGATATGATGGGGATATCACAGGCATCAGCCTCCAGGGTACTGCACCAGTTCCTGGATGCCATGTCAGCACATGTCGGTGATCATGTATATTTCCCCAATGCCCGTGAGGTATTGGCCAGCAATATGCATCTCTTCCAGCAAATAGCGGAATATCCTGAGGTAGTGGGTGCAATAGACTGCACGCACATACGCATCAAAGCACCAGCTGGTGAGCGGGGTAGGGCCTACATTAACCGCAAGGGCTTCCCCTCCATCAACTGCCAGGTCGTGTGTGATGCCCGGGGCATAATAATGGATGTGTGTGCTGGCTGCCCTGGGAGTTACCATGATTCCCACATCTGGCATTTGACGCAGCTGTACCAGACATTTGCCAATGGGGACATCCCACACGGACACCTAGTGGGGGATGCAGGTTATGCACTGGAGCCGTGGCTGATGACACCCATCAGAAACGCACACACACCTGAACAGGAACGCCATAATGAGGCACATGCACAAACACGTAATGTTATAGAGTGTGTGTTTGGGCTGCTGAAGTCACGGTTCTGGTGTCTGGACACATCTGGTGGAGCCTTGCAGTACACACCAACTACATGTACCCAAATTGTCATGGTATGTGCTATGCTACATAATATGATCTTGTGAAAACAGCTGCAGCAGGACCAGCATAGGGCTGGGCCAAACAGCCCCCCACCATTGCCAAGGCCATCACAGGCAGAGCGTGACTCGGAGGAGGAACAACCTGAGCCTGCCCCAGTAGGCAGAAGGAGGCGTGCCCAGTATGCCCTGGCCTTGGCAAAGAGGCAAAGCATAGCACATACACTGGCTCAGTAGGAACTCTGGGAATGATACCCCTCTGACTCACTCAAATAATAACATGGATGCCTAAAATGACATGACCTGCTCACAAACATGTACAGGGAGTGTAATATGCATCCGACAGAGGCAGCCCTGCAGCACCACCTGAGGCATGAATGCCATGTGTTAAGTAATGTAACACCATGTACTATATGCACACCTGAGCACCCTGACTAACATCCACCCTCACCAAGCATGAAGCCAGAAAATGACGATGGGATGATCAAGTGCAATAACTGGCTGAAGTAATGCAGTTAGTCAAAGGGGAGCCAATGTGTTTCAGGCTGGGAAGACATGCGGAGCATGACATGATGCACCACCTGCTAGGGGTGGCGTGCACCTATCAGTCCATGCCCCATGGATACTGGCAAAGGCTGTCAGTACCCACAGCATGCCCTGAATAGGTAAGTCTCAAAACACAAACTCACCTTCATAGGTACCACAAGGGATAGGAACCTAGATGTAATGCTACCCAATGCCAGAAGTCTAAACAGCAAGATGTGTGCAGTGTAAATGCACACAGTATGGAGAATGTAGATATCATTCCTGTAATAGAAAACTGGGTCAAGGCTCACATCAGCACCCTAACACTACCAGGTCACACCTCATACTGTGCTGTACAGCCGCAAAACATGGAACAAGCTACAAAAGGAGGGTGACTAGCCATAAATGTCAAGGATAACCACACCCCCATGTTGGTACCACAACAAGAAGCAGCATAGATTAGCCATGGTCAAATACCAATGGCTAAAACCGCCTCCCAGTATATAGCCTGCTGCAGACTACTGTCCTAATACCAGGAACGGCACCTGGCCTATGTTGGAATACATGAATATAGCAAGCTCCCGAAACCACATTATATTGCTTGACTGAAAATACCCAGACATACACCGGGAGCATTATACTAGCACCAACACAGTCGGAGAAAAGTTCCCAGAATCCATAAAGCAAAATTCCCAGGAACAACGTACCACTCCCACATACTGGATGTGATAATCAGCAACATGTGTACTGGATGGCAAGATGAGAAGTATATCCTTCACTGGTAAGACCAGACCATAGAGAAATCACACTGGATATACACATCCCGACCTCAGTCCCTGGCCAGAATACCACAGTGAAAAACATGTGTAAAGCAAAGGTTGCACCCCTCCAAACCGATGTGGAATCCACGAAAGGCCCTGTGCAAGTGCAGAATATGGGACACACCACAGAGCATGTTATACAGGCATTCCATGAACACAGCCAGGAATGCTTGGAGTATGCAATCACAAATAACAACAAGACACAATGCCATACACGCAGGCATCTGGCATGCTGGACTCCAGCCATTACCAAACCATGCAAGAGAATGAGGAAGCTACCACATGATAGAGCAAACATAAAAATGGAAGTAATCACTGATTAGTAGTATGGCAATAACATATGTCCACACATACAATCCACTAAGGCCAGCCACAACAAGTAGAATCTGTGAATCCAGAGGCAATGTGACACCTGTCCCAAGTATACAGACAACCACAACTCCCCCCAATAAATACAAATATATGTGATAGATGCAACCATGTATCCAAACTGGAGGCTGAGCTCCCCCAACTCAGTACTGTCAAAACTAGTCAGGAGGAGAAGGTAACCACATACACCACAAACCCAGTCCCACATAGACCTGCCACAACTGTAAACCAAACACATAAACACAGAAAAACATTCTCGGAGGCCCTAATTACAAACACACCACACCAACAGAAGCCTCCAAAGCAGATCACAAGCAACCACAACCTCCAAACATAGCACATGCAACACATAGTACACAAAGCTGGTGTGCCAAACAGTCACAGGCCAGAAGGAGAAACAACATGCCTGATACAGTTGTAATAGGTGTCTGTATAGGCAGACACACTGCTGTCCCACTCACCAGACTGAACAAGGGAAAGAGTACAGTAAGCTGCCTGTAGGCTGCCACAATATGCCACATAACACAAGTATGCAGGTCACCCCAAAGCAAGCAGAAATATGATGCACTCAATGTCCATGCTGGTGTGAATGACCTGAGATGTACCTCCCTGGACTACATGAAAAGAGACATGGATGAGCTCTCTGAGTATGTACCCCAGGCCAGTATGACACTGGCCGTGTGCAGCATCCAACCCTCACCAAGAATGATGCCACAGTACAAACACAGAATGATCATGTTTAACAGGTGGCACGGTTACAGCTGTCAGTCCAAGAGGGTCTAATGTCTGTTTTCTTGAGATGTCAAGCATGACAAGCCATGCTGCTGTTAAAGGGATGGCTTGCACCTGTTACCCCTGTGCGTCTGGATACTGGATAAGGCATTTGCCACCTCCATAGAGCCGTATGTAGGGAAGGCCAAAAAGACTACCCACCACCCTAGAAAACATAAGGGGTAAGAAACATAAGGGTAATGCTGACCAATGCCAGATATGTGAACTGCAATATGCATGCCCCTAAGGTACTTCCCAGTATGGAGAACATCGATGTCTGTGCAGTGACAGAAGCCTGCTGCAAGCCTAGTGATAGCACACCAGCACTACCAGGTTATACCACATATCATGCGTTATGTCCCCAACACCTGGACCAAAACATCAAAGGAGGGGGAGTATCCATATGCAGCACAGACACCCATACAGCCAGGTAACTGACAATGCACAAAGCAGCGGAGACCACCCATGTGCACCTAAGTGTAGTCAAAACTGCTGTACAGTCTGTAGCATGCGACAGACCACACTCTCACACACAAGAACTCCACCCAGACATCCTGAAGACACTGGACAGTATGAATGTCCCACCAAATACCAGACAAGGTACACACAAATTACCACATAGGTGGTAAACCATTATGTATGCAATGATTAATCAGGGACCTAGTGACACAAGTCGACAGTAATCTGTCATGTGACACTCACAATGCCAATGTGGCTAGGAAGATTGTCGATATTGGACACTGTATCATGAAAGGATTCACATCTACATCAACAGAGGTCACTGTGCTGCTGTACTGTTCCCTTATCAGACCCATAATCTAGTACAATGACTCATATGGGATGTACCGTACGTGACACCTGCAGCGGTTCGGAAAACCTCAACGTTACCCCACCAAGAGGATAAAGGGTGTGAAATATATGTCATATGCTGCCTGGCTGTAGACACCCCAGCTGAATGCAGTCACAGACTGCCTACACAGAGGCATTGTATGTCTGTTGTACAAGGCCATGTCCAACACAGGAGTAATGGACATGCTCCACCACAGGAAATCAAAGCCATTGGAGCTGTGAGAGTGACAGATGTCAGCCTCAACACATAATGAAATAGGATGTGCTGGAGGGACAGATACATAACCCAGAGGCTCCCCACACCCAGAAACAGGATCCCAATCCATGTTAGGCAGAGCCCCTCACTGACACCCCTCAACAGGAATATTGTCAAGTGGATGAATGATCGTACATGTATACTGGGGGTCTTCACTGTGTCACGACCAGACAGAGGCACAGTAAAAAAAATCATAAATGGCCATAATAGTCACATAGCAAGGGGAGGCGAAAGACACACACACACTGGCTAGGCTTACTAATGCCCTAGGGTGGATAGCCTAGTATGAATCCATGAACCTATGAAGATACAAATTGTACAGGACACTAAGGATAATTGCTTACTTAACTGATGGTAGGAACCATGTTGGGCATCCACAGATATGCTCCGAATCACACAGATATTACAAACAACATACCAAACACACACACATATTGCTAACATACAATCTGACAGGTGCAGTGCAACCCCCCCCCCAGAATGCAAAATATCTATCCCAGCAGACTGCTGGTCTTCTGACATTGCAGATGCTGAGGTAACAGCCATCATCTGCAAAGCAAAACACACAGCAGCAAAGGTATGTCATGGTGTCCTGGGCTGAGGCCAACATGGACTCCAAGAATAATGGAATGCCAAATCACACTACTGCCCAATGTCAGCCTTACCACAGGATATGTACCCAAAGAGCAGTGTACAGCTACAGTGGTCCTTCACAACAAAGGTGTTGCCTGAATGGATGCTGCAAACTACCACCCCAGGATCCTGACAAGCTTGGTCTGCACAGCTATGGAAAGGATCAGTATGTACCGCAGACATAAAGCTATTGTGGACCTACTGATACTGGACCCTACACAGTGTGGCTGTCGTAACTGCAGATCCTGCCCCTAAACATGTTTGACCCATTTGAATCAGTCATTAAGGTCATTGATGAGGGCAATGTGGTCCACACAGCGTAGCTGAACCATGCATATGCTTCTAGACAATACCCTCTGAGTTCAGTATGTATATGTTCACCAGCTTAAATATATACCCCTATGTCAGTAGAGGGGTTGCAAACCAGACCAAGGACAGAACTGACATGGTCAGACATGCTGCATCCATGTCAGACTACAAAGCAGATATGTGTGGCATCCCACAAGGCTTGGTCCTGGGCCCCCCCCCCGTTCTGTATATATGTCTAATAGGTATAGGCCAACATGGAAGGACTGTGACTGAACATGTATGCAGAGGAGTACAAACAGCCCACCATATCCGACCCCCAGCTGACACAAGCAACCCACAAAAGGGCCACCTACAAACAGACAACTGGAGCCATAGCCATGTCAGCAAGCTAATTGCAGAACTGTGTATAGACAACCACCATGGATATACAGTAAGTGCCCACAAATTACCACACAGGTGTTAACCCATTATGTACCTAACATATAATGAGATACCTGGGGACAAAAGGTGATAGATATCCTGCACTGGACAAACATGTGGCTGTAGTGTTCGCAGAAACATACCATATACCCACCCAATCATTAAGGTTGTCAGATGTAGATAAGGGGAGGTCACTGTGACTCTGCAGTCATCCTTCATCAGCGTCACAATTGACTACAATAGCCCCTGTGGGATATACCTCAGCAGACACCTCCATCAACTGTAAAGTCCACAACAGTACCCCACCAGGAGTAGCAAAGAGCATGAACAGATGCCATGTGTTGCCTGAGTAAACAAACTGCAGCCCCACACACTGCCATACTGCCCAGCTACAGGCAAGCTGTGCCTGATGTATGAAGCCATGTCCAACCTGGAATCAATGAACATGCTGCACCTTGTACAATCTGAATGGCAGTGAGCTATGCACATGAGAGACCTGAACACCAGCACTGACATACATAGGACAAGCTGTACAGAATGATCCATAACACAGAAGGCACCCCCACTCTTCAGTAAGCTCCCGGTACAGGTTAGCCAGAGAGTCACCTATCAACACCCCTCAAGAGGAATCCCGATGAGTGGATGGGAGATGGTAGGCTAACCCTGGGTATCACTGTTATGTCAGAGGTGGACGGAGGCATAGTATACTAACCATGACATATGTCATGGCAAACTCCAGTTACAATGTGTGTCAAAGGACAAACACACCCTGTGACTAGCATCAGAAATGGCCTAGGGAACATTGCTAGTGTTTGCCAATGTCCACCCATGTTGTGGAATACACTACCGATGTTGGACGAGCCTGGTGTAGGTAGTCCATATCTGAACATAATGCAACATGGTCATATGTGCACAACTGGCCCCTACACAGTCTGTTGTGCTCACTATGAAGATGTCAAGCAGTGATAGGACTAAAGCCCAGGATACTGTCCACCACAGTGAAAGTAATGAACCAGTACACTATACGGTACTACAGTGTTAGGTCATTATGAAAGGATGTTGACAACTGTCTGCAAAGTATCCCATGCAATCCCTGCAGGCACAGTATAATCCCTGTTGTGGCAGACACAAAGCAGTTGGCCAGTTAGTACACAACATGACACCCAACACACAACCATAAATGTGAGATATTGTTAAAGTTCACACACACCCAAATATGTGGTGGACTCCAGAGTGCAACATATGGAAAGCTCACACTGGGCATGCTCGCACACTTTGATAAATGAGGCATATGTCAGACAACATGCCATGGAAAGGCTGAACTGGGCATGCTCACACACTTAGGCCATATCTTCATTTAGCAGTTGGCCACACATATCTGGTATTTGCACGTGTCATTCCAGGAACCAACCACAACACAGCAATCTGCCCAGTGCACACAGTAAATGACTACAGAGACATAAGTGATATAGTGGATCGCCATCATATGCAAACATCTTCCACAGATACACAAGTTGGTCATAGGAACAGGGAATGCTATGGTAATAAAGACCTGCAAACAGTAGAACAGCACAACAAATATTGTGCATCTGACAATTGAACATATGGGTGCAGAGGTCAATACTAGGCTTGTTGCCCTAGAGAATGACAGCTCAGCCAGAGTGTGCTTGGCATCTGCATCCCCAGTACAGTAGGCTACTGTGCCACTGTAAAGTAGGTCACATAAGGCAACGTGTGAGGCTAGTGAGCTGTGCCTCTGTCAAGCAGGGGCACAGTGGAGATCCCAGGGTTTGAATGTGCTAAGCCACAGCCATGTTGTTGGTGTGTGCTGGAAGAGGGTTGCTGAGGATCTCTAACAGTAAGTGGCCGTCAATAACAGACTGAGGGGAGCCCTATCTGCATTCTCTGGACAATTCCACTGTCAACACTGTGTTGTGATGATTATGTGTGAATGAAGTGCTGTGCCAGAACTGTTCACAGATGTCCTCCCTCTGTGGGCTACAGCTCTGCAATGTATTAACTCACTCTGTCTGTAGGACAGCTCATATATGGCTGGTGTACACCTGACAGGTGTCTTGTTGTGGAGCAGTCATGGGTATATGTGGGATAGCATGATCAATGCAAACCGTACACATGCTCATAGAATGCAATTGTCAAGGATTATGCTGAGTGGCCAGTATAGTCCCCCAGCATGGGTCCTTTGAAGTCATCCACCCCAGTCTTCACAAGTGTAGAGTCTGCTTGTGCTAAATACAGTTTGTGTGCAGTGACAACCTTACCTGGGGGTGGAGATGGGATATGGATGTCCAGGGAAAGGTGGGTATGGTCAGATATCAACAATGGTGGTCTACCTCTGGTGTGAAACAGTGAGTACCCATGTTGCAGATGGACAGGAGCAATATGTATTCCCCCATGTGGTTGTGGTGTGTGGTTCTGCCATAGCACATGGACCCACAAATTGTAGTGGCTGCAGGGTAAAGTGGTAGAGGCTTGAGTAGTTCTCACACACAATATGCCTGTACCTGATGTTAACAACTGGAATGGTGTATGTGAACACATGCATATCCCGGCACTGTTCCCAGGGAAGCTAAGTGTGTGTCCTGGATGTGGGTGTGGTGTTCTGGACTGGTTGTGTTGTGTGTTACAGGTCCTGTGGTCATGAAGCATGGCATAGAACATAACCTGCCAGTGCGATGTGCATATCTGACCCTGACGTAGGTGGCTGCAAATGCATATATATGCTATCCCCCACCTGACAGGTAGTACTAGATGTACATACCTCTGTAGAAATAAAGATGTCAGCACCCTAGAAATACTGCAGGTGCAGACCAGATGCCCAATAATTTGGTTAGCGGGCTCTGCTAATGCATCTCCCTCAAGTGTCATAATATAGGTAGGTAGGAGTTCAAAACATGCAATTGCTCAGTGTGTGTGTGTGTGTGTGTGTGTGTGTGTGTGTGTGTGTGTGTGTGTGTGTGTGTGTGTATGTGTGTGGGGGTGAGCAGGGTTGATGTGTGTGCAAGTCTGTGTGAGGAAGATGTCCCTTTTGGCAACTGTGAAAGCACTCTACAGGATGCACATTCCCCTATCTCAGCACGGATGATGTCAGCACCCTATAAGTACAGCAGGAGAAGGGAAACCTCCCAGTAATTCAAATAGCATGCTCCGCTAATGCGTCTGTCACGAGTGTCATAACATAGTTAGGTAGGGGTTTGAATCCTGCAACTGCCCAGTGTGTGTGGAGGGGGGTTAGTGTGTGTGCAAGTCTGTGTGAGGAGATGTCCCTTTTGGCAACTGTGAAAGCACTCTACAGGGCACATTCCCCTATCTCAGCACGGATGATGTCAGCACCCTATAAGTACAGCAGGAGAAGGAAAACCTCCCAGTAATTTGAATAGAGCACGCTGCTAATGCATCTGTCACGAGTGTTATTACATAGTTAGGTAGGGGTTTGAATCCTGCAACTGCCCAATGTGGGTGGAGGGGAGATAGTGTGTGTGCAAGTCTGTGTGAGGGAGATGTCCCTTTTGGCAACTGTGAAAGCACTCTACAGGATGCACATTCCCCTATCTCAGCATGGATGATGTCAGCACCCGTACAGCAGGAGAAGGAAAACCTCCCAATAATTCGAATAGCGCGCTTTGCTAATGCGTCTGTCACGAGTGTCATAACATAGTTAGGTAGGGGTTTGAATCCTGCAACTGCCCAGTGTGTGTGGAGGGGGGTTAGTGTGTGTGCAAGTCTGTGTGAGGGAGATGTCCCTTTTGGCAACTGTGAAAGCACTCTACAGGATGCACATTTCCCTATCTCTGCACGGATGATGTCAGCACCCAATAAGTACAGCAGGAGAAGGGAAACCTCCCAGTAATTCGACTAGCGCACTCTGCTAATGCGTCTCTCTCGAATGTCATAATATAGTTAAGTAGGAGTTTGAAACCTGCAAATGGCATGTGTGTGTGTTTGAATGTGGAGACTTTGTGTGTGTGCAATTCTGTATGAAAAACATGTGCTTTTTAGCAATCAGGAGATCACACTACATGATGCACATTACCCTTTCCAAACAGTGATGATGTCAGCACCCTATACATACAGCTGGAGAAGAGACATCTACCAGTAATCCGAATAGCGCAATCTGCTGCAGCGTCATTCTCAGGTGTCATAACATAGTTAGGTAGGGATTTGAAACCTGCAAGTGTGTGTATGTTTGGATGTGGGGAGTTTGTGTGTGTGCAATTCTGTATGAAAAATATGCTAGTTTTGGCAATCAGGAGATCACACTACCTGATGCACATTACCCTTTCAAAAACACTGATGATGTCAGCACCCTATAAGTACAGCCAGAGAAAAAGAACCATCTAGTAATCCGAATAGAGCACTTCGCTAATGCGTCTCTCTCATGTGTCATGACTTAGTTAGGTAGAAGTATGAATCCTGCAAATGGCAAGTGTGTGTGTGGGGGTAGTAGGGTGTGTGTGTAAATGCAAGTATGAGAGAACAGATCCTTTTGGCAAATACTACAATACACCAGATGCTGCATATTCCCCCAGTAAACACAGGGGATGTCACCACACTATCAGCACAGCCAAACAGGGCTAGTTGGCCAGTAATGCCAATAGTGCGTTCTGCTACTGGTCTATTACCATTGTCAGAGTACAGATAGGTATGTTTTGGTAACCCACAACTGCCACGTGTGGTTGTGTCACACATTATGACCTTGTGTGGGTCTTTGTGCATAACAATGCATGCCATTGCCTAAACCAGCAATGGCATTGCACACATGATGTATGTGTGTGACACATACACATAAATACCTGTGACCTGCAGTAGTTACCATGTCTGACACATGCCTCGAGTGGATAAATGGTATTTGCAATGCATAACAATATGACTGTGTCTTACTGTGCAGGGCGGCACGTGGTATGTGTCTATACAGTGTGGGTGTATATGGTAAAATACCTACAGCAGGGGATACACATCTGGTCTGGGCCATATAGTCTACATGTAGTCGATGTACAGGTGCTGCATGTTCCCACCTGTTGTGGGAGTGGTAACATGTCATTCCACTGCAATTCAGTGACCACATACTGGGAACCCTTCTACTAGTGTGTTGTAGCTACAGTAATGCTCATGCACAATGTTTGGCTGGATGCAGTCCAGCCATATAAAGACAGTTCTTGAGACTGTCATATTGTCAGTGTTGTTATGGAGGATAGGTGGTTTTCCTGTGTATGGAGGGTTGTGTGTGCCAGGCTATGAACCAGACGGCAGTCCAACACACTGTTAGCTGCACATGAATAGGCCCTGATGCTTTGTGCTGTGCCAACAACCTGGAGGTGTGTGTATCTGTGGTGCCTTGGGATACCACCCCCTTGTCCATGTGTGTTACATGTGTAGGGGACGACAGGCATGGAATGAGGTATAACCTGGCAGTGATGGGTTGCACCTGTGAGCCATGAATCAGGACTCTGGTACTGCACAGACATTGCAGTTCACCATGCTGAGAACAGTGTCCAGTGCATGCATCTTGTGGTGTACACTGCTGGTGTTGTGTAGCAGCACTGTTAGTGTCCTAACCTGTGTGATACCCGTGGAGGTGGCTATGTAATCCATGTCCTGCAGCATAAGGCAGTATGTGTGTATCAAGGAGCTTCGCCAATATACATTGGGCCATGGGTGTCACATGCAAGCTGCCCCTCGCACATCATTGTGGCTTCCCTAGCATGTAAGCACACGTTGACAGCCAGCGGATACCCTATGAATGACATTGGAGACTGAGCAGAATGTAGACATACAACACCCTTCCTACATATAGTAGTAGCATACCTGGTGAGGGTATGATGGCAACCAAGATCAGGCTCATACTGGCCCATGCCACATGCTGAGAGATCCCTTCTATGTTCCCTATCATGTAGTCCAGGGAGGTATGTCTCAGGTCATCCATAGTGGCATGGTCAATGACTGAGTCATATGTGTCCATGCCTCTGACTGACCTGTATGCATGTGTTTTGTGGTGGACCATAGTGCCCCAGAGGCATATCACTGTGACCTTCACCATGTACAGCCTGCTGAGTGGGACCCCACTGCAGCGGCCAAGAGAGGTACCTGACACATCTGTAGCAGGTGTGTTGTGTAGCCCTACAGGCTGTGAGTGTGTGGCACACGGGATGTGTGTGACATGTGTGGCATGTGCTCTGTTCCGACGTAATATATGCCTGTGTGCCAGCTGCGGAGGTGTGTGATGCTCATGCAGAATGCTATTCTGAGTCCCCACATATGCCCCAGTGTCAGTGTGTTCAGCTTGCTGTCAGTGCGTGTCTATGTCTGACTGGTATTGTAGTCACTGTAGTATGACATGCCACCTGACAGGGTACTGGGTTCAGAGTGCTCATTCCCCAGATTGGCTATGTGGTGGCATCCCACACATGTGTTGTACGTTCCTGGCCAAGGGTGATGGTTGACTGCATACATGTGGTAGCTGTGACATTGCCACATGACTCACATAAACCACAACTGGACCATAGAGGAGATTCACAGGTTACCTTTGCACATGCTACCCTAGTAGTGTGATTGCCATGGTGAGTACCAACACATAGGGCCAATGGTGAACATCATACTGAAGGTGTGTATGTGTGGGTGTACTGCTACTGTTTCATAGCACTGGCATATATGACTGCACACGTAGGTAAATGCCAGGTAAGACATGTGCAATGTGTCACAGGCAATGTACATGTGAACAGGACAGACAGTGACGTTCTGTCATGTGTAAACTTGACATACGTATCGTACGCTATGCAGATGTCACTAGGAGTCCACAGAAGCACTGTAACTCTGCATTGCAGGTGGAAGTAGTGTTCCAGGGAACCCGAAGCGAACATGCATGCAAACAAAGCTACAGTAAGCAGGGCTGGAAGTAGTCCATTGTACAACAAAGAAGGGGTAACACTAACAGTAGGTAACAGTGCAAATATGTAGGCACTATCAACATGTACCCAGGAATGCACAGCGCAGATGCCCATGGTAGAACTGATATTATGTCATAGTTAATTGTGATTTGGATTACATTGGTACTGCACACATATCAACATGTGCAAACATCCACATTGCATAGTCATTGTGGGCAACTTGACACCATTACTGTACATGTCCATCATTGCATATCACTACTTGCATTAGCTTCCCCCCTGTGCTACCCATGTATGTAGCTATCTGTTGACATCCTTACCACCGGTATGCAATAATGTGCAGCTGTTACACTTTGGTATGTACTATGGGTGCAGATAACAATTCAGGACATTCATATGGTTACTGCATCAGGCATGCTGGGATATACACACAGTCATATCAGCACACTGTACTGTTACCAACATGATACTTCTAATACACTTCTATGTAGTCACCCTGTGCATCAGCAACGTGTTTACCTGTTCCCGCAATGATGTTGGAGATTGCAGGAGGTGGCACAGTTTCATCATATGCACAGGTTGTGAATTAGGTATGCCTGAGTCTGCCACTGATACTACCAATTGACATGTGTGTGTATGTGTGTTGGTGAGGGGCAGCAGTACAGGGTGGGGCACTGTTGGTGCAGTGTGTGCGTGTATGTGGTCGCCCTAGGTGTTAACATTTTGCATGTGTGTATGCACGCACACAGTTCCACCCCATGGCTGCCATATACAGGGGTTTGTGGACAGCCACAGACTGCACCTGGCAGGTCATACAGATCAGTGTCTGTGGGCATGGACATGGTACCTGTGCCTGGCAGGGGTGCTACGGACCGTATCCAGTACTAAGCCAGACTGAGTACTGTCATCAGAAGCGGGAGTGTGTTAACTGGACACAGGTCCCTGTTGGGACTGTCCAGAGCCACGTGCACGTGGTCTCCTGGGGCATTCCGATGACAGCACAGACCCAGCATTGCTGGGGCTGCTGCTGGCACTATGGGGGCATGCGCGGGCCTGTTGTTGTCCGCGCCGACTGCCAGCTGCTGCTGTTGCTGGCATACGGCCACGTCGATGCCGCAACTGCCCACCATTGCCCTGGCTCATGGACATTTGGTTGTGGAACTGCTGTAATATGTCCCCACAACGTCTGTCTATAACATCGGTGAAATTATGGATAGCATCCGCGATGTCACGCATACTGTCAGTCATGGCTGTGCGACATGCTCTCAGCTCCCTCAGACCCTGTCTGGTGTACCTTTCCATACGTGACTGCATGACAGCCCAAAACATAGCTGAGGTTGACAGACCTCTTTGGGCACGTCTGCCAGAGGCAGTACAACCACGGATGCTCCCACGAGAACCCATGGCCAACTGTCTGTGTGGTACCATCGCAGGACCCTGCCCATGGCTGCTCTGTGGGGAAGCATGTGCCACAGATACCACATTACCCTGGTCAATGCCCACTGTATCCTGTCCATCACCTAGGGACAATGGTGACAAAGGATGTACTGGCAGGATGACTGTGTGCAATGATGGGATTGACAGCTGTGTACTGTCAATTGGATGAACAATGGTGGACCCTGACACACCTTCCTGTGCCATTACACAGATATCCTCATTACCAGTACCTGTGGCACCAGATTCAGGTTCCCTGCTGCAGGACACCAGAGCAGCACCAGAACCTGTGGGAGGAAGACAGGAAACACAGTTTACAGTGTCCACACAATGTTACCAGTGATGCACTTATGCACACATGCACACATGTACACGTGGACACATGCACACATGCACACATGGACACAGGCACACATGCACACATGCACACATGCACACAGGCACACATGCACACATGCACACATGGACACGTGTACACATGCACACATGCACACATGCACACATGGACACAGGCACACATGCACACATGCACACGTGGACACAGGCACACATGCACACATGCACACATGCACACATGCACACGTGGACACAGGCACACCTGCACACATGCACACCCCGCAGTATACACACAGAGCACTACTGAGTTACACTAGTATTACTAGCACTATCAGGACTATTATAGGTATTGTTAAACACACTCACCAGCATGGATGGCCTGCCTTCCTGTAACACCGGAGGGACCTGCAGAAATGAAGAGATTAATGTCAGTGGGCACAACTGTGCCATTGATACTGCATATGATACAGTGCAGTAGTACACCAGTTGCCTTTCACATGTCAGCTGCTGATATTGTCAATATCACACATGCACAATTACATACTATGTTGACAGCTACATACCACGGACACACCTTACACATGCATAAACTAACAGTGTACAGAACAGTCAAGTGTACATATGGCATATTACCTGCACGCTCCATGTCGTGCTGCTGTGTGGATCCAGCCTCCATCATGATGCAGGTGTATTGCTGTTGCTGTTCTGGGGCTGGAGCCACAACACTTAGGAGTAGCCCCTCCAGTCTGGTGAGGGGGGGATGTGTGGCCACCCCACCTCCTGTGGCAACCTGTTGCCTGTGGATATCCAACGCACGCTGACGGACATTTCTGATTAAATCACTGCAGTGATGTCGTACCTGCTCATATGTCCTATTATGCGTGTCAATGTCATTTACCCTACAGACAAGGTCTTGCCACAGTGCAGCCCTCTCCTGCTGATTCTGGCTGGTGCGGGAAAACAGTATGTCATAATCCCGCACCAGGCTCTGGTGTATCTCCTCATCTTCCACTGCAGAGTAGGCAGGATTACACTGACGCGCCATCTCCCTGGAAGAGAACACAAACAGGATATCAGCAGACTATGTCAGCAATATATGGCACACATACTATACATGATACTCAAGTGTAGTGACATACTACTACTCCCATATATTGCATGTGTGTGTCTCATGGTGGATACACAAGTACATGGCCAGATATCAGTGCTCAGCCAACACCTGTGCAACAATACCTGCCAAATTCCATACAACATAGTAGCATGCCCCATCGGTCAGCACACTGCGACAGGTCCAATGCACAACCTTACTCTGTGGGTTCATACCAAGGTACTGTATGTGGAACACCATCCACTAGTGTGATCTGGACACAAGTTACTCGGCCTGGATATACATATCCCACCACCACCACCAGCACAGTAGACTACTTTGATATGTATGTGATTAGACAGTTATTCACTTGTTAGGACTGAGATGGTATCCATGCAGCCCACTGGGCCAGTGGAAGCCACAACCCACACTGCTGACCCCTTTGCGAATGCTTACCACGGACATCCCACAGATTGCATGGAACTTGCACACACATTTCTAACCCAGACCCTATGCACAAAGGTTAGGCATCCTGTCCGGTGGACCCCAGCCAGAGGCAGATTGTATAACAATAGCAGGAGGCTACTGCAGGACAGAGCAGATTCACATTAAGGGAAGGCATCTGTGGTCAGCACTGGTAATACGCTACGGTCTCTCATAACAATGGCCACGGCCTACTCTGGGAGGGAAATGGCCACAACCACTATAGATAACCACAAGGCATTCTTCGGTTATGTTATACATATGGACCAAATGCCTCAGATATGCTCTGAGTTAATACACACCTACTTAACATTCACCGAACACACAGATATTGGCAACATTCTTGCAGACAGGTTCGTGCACGTATCCCCCCTCCTTCTCCCCCACAAGTAGAAATACTTATCACAGCTGAATATAACCTCCCTATCATCTCACATGTCCAGGTGAGGGCCGCCCTCAGCAAAGCAGAACACACAGCATCACTGTGACCTGATGGTATCCCTGGATGTGTGCTACGTGCACTCCAAGAGGACATACAACCGCATATAAAACTGATATTTATCCTTGGCCGTACTACAGGATATGTACCTGAACACTGGCATACAGCAACAGTGGTCCCACACTACTAAGGAGGCACCTCTGCTGACCCTGGGAACTACCGCATCATAAGCATAACCAGCCTGGTCTGCTAAGCTATGGAATTATTCAGTATGGGACGCATATACAGCGATATTGGGTACCTGCAGACACTTGTTCCTGGCCAGTTTGCCTTGGTGATGGGCTGATCCTGCCTTTTGAACCTGGTTGACCTTTCAAAACAGTCACTACAGCCACTGATGAGGGAAACGCACAGACAACTGCTGCCAGGATCATGGCCTAACACTGACTGACATGTAATGTATAGTCATCCCCTTTTGGTGGAACTACGTACACACAACATATCACATGGACATACCTATAGATACAGACCTATGACACATTTGGAGGGTTCACAGTATGCAGACTATTAACCTGCTACTTTACATTACCTGTGTTTGTTGTAGCTGGTTGCATTACCACTACTTCTGCTTCCTGCTGCTGCTGGCACAGCTTGCTACTGTCACTGCTGACAGCTTAGACTCAGTGTGTAGCGTGTGTTTTTTTTTTTCCTCTCACTCTCTGTCTCTGTCTCTGTCTGTCTCTCTCCCTCTGTCTGCTTCCAGACAGTGCAATGAACGTATTGCATGTGTGGAGTGTTAGTACAGGATGCTTTTGTAGTTATCTGCATAGGTCCATGTGATGGTCTCTGCACCAGTTGTAAGCCAGCATTTGCTAATTGCATGCAGCCAGTTGTGTACTGATTGCAGTTCTCACTGTGATTTCAGGACAGTGCTATAAAAGGGTATGTGAGATAGGTGTTGCCCTTTCAGATTGTAAGGGCGGGGACCATGCTGGTATGCTGTGGACACTGTTCTGTGAGTGTAAAGGTTAGTATCTCTCTCATGATTCAGGCTGTGTTGTAGATTCACATTTCTCCATTCCTCTCTCCTGTTTCCTGTAGTAAGTGTGTATGCACAATGACACCTACAACTATATATATATATATATATATATATATATATATATATATATATATATATATATATATATATATATATATATATATGTAAATATACATACATTTATATATGTACATTAACTGACATTATTACCTACTAGCTACCAACTAGCAT
This sequence comes from Protopterus annectens, assembly GCF_019279795.1. NCBI lineage: Eukaryota > Metazoa > Chordata > Ceratodontiformes > Protopteridae > Protopterus > Protopterus annectens. The sequence continues at coordinate 571,565,315 of NC_056738.1, read as the reverse complement.
CGCTGTTTCTGTTCACACACTACTATTATGGAAATCCACTAGTTTTGACAGTAATTCTAAATGACATGCTTTGTGTACTACACATGCTATATTCCCTTTACATTCATTCCTACTATTACATGATATATTTATTTTAGCACAATGTTCCTGTATGAGAGTCATGGCTTAGTGGTAGGTCATACAGACTACAGTTTCCAAGGTCCTGGGTTCGGGACTGACAGTGGGATTTTATTTTGCTTTTGAACTGACTACAGGACCTGTCAATCAGAGTGACTAAGGCACTTTTAAGCAGTTGTAACCGGGTTAGCGCTGGTTTGCGCGGAGTTCCCGCATGTGCACTGGCGTTCAGCTCCACGCACAACCGCTTAACAGTGCTTACTCTGGCGCACACCCATGCTATTTTCTTTGAAATAAATGAAAATGGGGAGACAGGAAAGTGGTTAAAAAGGGGTCACAAAGAGGGTAAGACAGTAGGGAAACAAGCTTGGGATTTGCAGGAGGGATGTAGGTAAGGCCCATAGCTGCCCATTTCTTCATCAACAACAGCTGTGCATATGTATCTAATTTGGTGTGACATTTGAGACCTTCCACCCCTGAGAGAGGTGTCAGGACAACAATAATACTTGTTGTACAGCCAGTTTGTAATTGATAGTTTCCATGTCCAGGAGACATGTGTGCGGAATGGGCAGCTATGTATGGGGCGTAATTTTTTTGTGGGTACAGAGTGCCTTTTTTTTTTTCTTTCAGGTGAGAGTGGTATGTCAGGTGAAGGAAGTCGGTATAGCTGGGGAGGTAGGTTGGATAGGTCAACAGACAAGACAAACAAGACGCATACAGGGGCGGTGTATGACACGTGTGGGGGGGTTACACAATTGATGGGGACGGAGGTTTGGATATCCAGAGCCCATGAGCCCACAGATGGCAATAGTGGAACTGATATCCCCACCCATGGGCAGTTGCCACTGTTCCTTCACTGCCCAGGATGGGGCTGTGCTGGGGGCTGTGTAGGCTGGGCAACAGGCATGCCCGTAAGTTGTGCCACCTGTGCTTCAAGCTGGCGTAGGGGCCCAAGAACAGAGTCCCCGATCTCCCTATGCACCACAGTCCGGACGCTACGGAGGGTGAGTGGTGGTTCTCCTCCGGCCACACTTACAGAGGGGGGATGAGCCCCATCCCCTGCAGTGCTTCCACCCGCAGGTGGCACAGGGCCACCGGAGGAGGGTCCAGACTGGGCACTAGTGCCAGGTGCACTCACCAGCTGAGGTGGGAGAGGTGGGTCCGCTGGAACCCGCCTTCCCTGTCGTGCTATGTTTTGCATTATGTCATGACAGTTTGGGTTAGTAACATATAATACCATTCACAATTAGTTGTAACAGCATGCAGTAGTATTCCCATTAACCAAACACCCAGATATTCACACCATTGAACAGCGAGCATAACACATGCATAATTTGAACAGCAATACACAGTCCAACAACATGCAGAGTTGATTGATGGCAACAGGCCATCAGGTTTGGATATATGAACAGGGCAGATGCATCAACGGACATGCAAATATTTATGACCCAACAGGACAAATGTCCAGGGGTGTTAATTGTGATTGCACATACCATTTTCATGTGGAATGGGTTATATGTGGTTATAGGGTGGGGTGAAGAAAATAATATTAACACCTTCGAATACCAATACATATGCTGTACATTTCTAATAGCTGCACATATATACACACTACTGTTCTAACTACACTTTCCTATATGATAACTACTTCAACTTGGTGATAGGACTGTTACTGCTACATCAATATACATTTTATTGTTCTTCATACACATTCATATTTGGCTTTGTTCAGCTACATCATCCTGCTACATTTGCTTTATATAGCTATAGACAACTGTGGATGTTTGGTATGTCAGACAATCATACTATCTGCATATTGCAGACTGAGAGCAACATATCCAGATTTTGGGATACACATTCCAGCTGCAGCAACACTTTGAACAGATTTCGCTGTTTGGTTTTGCTTCTCACATGCATTTCATTCTGTACTGACTGCAGTATACTTTATTCAGGGGTTATTACTACTTTATTGGTGGATTCATAACACTTTCTCACACTCTCTCACTTGTTTTCATTTTACTATTCAGGATGGTACTTACTTCTAGGCTTTATTGACATGTTTTACCTGTAGTTATTACAATCCTTTCCAGCAGTCTCACTTATGTCATGTTTCAGTATTTCAACAGGGGTATATTTCACACATGTGATTTGCTCATCTTCTGCAGCTGTACTTTTCAGCCTGCTGCAGGTTGTGTACTATTATATTACAGGTGGGGCATCTTTATTTCAGACTTTATTTCAGACATTTTCATTTTTCTGTTTGGATTACAGACTGCAACACACTTTTGTAATCAAGCAATACTTGCAAACACTCTTACACTTGTTACTTGCACATTCTATTACTTAGTGACTACACTGCACTCTTTTGCTAACTGTCATACTTTTATATTTCTTTACAGTTACTGGGAGAGGATTACTGACCTGCCTGGTGGCGCAACCGCACCAGCCTATCACCATAGGCTCTGCGGTTCACAGAACGGACACCTGCAGCTGTAATATAAATGAAGTAATATTGGAATACACATCTCCATAATATCAGCTAGTTTAATTTCTTACATACATAATTACATGTAACTTACTCAGTAGTGGGGCGTTGGGCATTTGCCAGGCCTCCTGGATCCAAAGGTTCAATTGGTCCTGCTTGCATCTCTTCAGGTCCGCATGGTGGTGACAAACCTGCTCACCAGTCCTTGGAATCCCTGTGGCACTGGTGAGATCATGAGCCAACCGGTCCCACGCCTCAGCCCTATATGCTCCCCATAGGACCTGGCCCTGCATGAGCTGGGCCTCATGATTGTGGACTAGGAGCCAGACCATGTATCTGGACTCCTCAACACCCCATCTCTGTGCTCGAAAGCAACTACCCTCACCTACTCCTGTCATTCTGGCTGCAAGTCAGTTCTACAATCGTTTATGCTGTGTATTCCCACCTATGGGGCTTATATAGGCCGTTTTTCCCGCACATATCTGTGATTGGCCATTTTGGAATTGTATCAACTTCACAAAACCTGCTTTGTCATTCTCCACTTTGTATTCATTCCTATATATTTGCTATTACTGCATTTATAGGTATTGCTGTCATGGCTTAGTGGTTCAGTACCTTGACTATGGTGTATAGTATCCTGGGTTCGAACCTGGTCACTGTTTTTTTATTTTTTATGACTGTCTAGACAGGCTGAGGGATGTGTCTGTGTAAAGGCAGTTTTGATACGGCTTGCTCAATGTTGCCCGTTGGATAGCTTGTTGGCGCGGTTCGCAGCTCCCCGCAAATGGGGTACGCTGGTTTACGCCTCATTTGGCTATCAGCACGCATATTACACTCAGCTCAGCTAGGGGCACACAGTTTCAGCGTGTTACACCACTCCTCACCTACGGGCACTCATTTTGCACCTGTTAAACCACTGCTCACCTACGTGCACTCATTTTGCACCTGTTAAACCACTGCTCACCTACGGGCAGATGCACTCACCTTGTTAAACTGTAGCTCAGCTATAGGCACATCTGGCATCTTTTATTATTTTGTTATCTCACATTTCTTCAAAATAAATGGACTGTTTCATTACATTTTACATGAACTATGATTTTATATGTGTACATGTTTGTCAGGGACTTGTTTCATGCTTATTTTACTAAAGTAAAAATTGGTGTTGTGGGGGCTCGAACCATAAATGCCTGCTCTTCAGCAGATGTCTCTACCGCTACGCTATTGTTTCTTGGTTTACTTTGCATATTTAGTTCTTATATCCTTTTCCACTGACTGCTAACTGTAGCCGAGCTACGGGCACGCCCGCGCAAACGAGCGCACTCACGGGCAAACATCTTTGCGATTTAAAATAAATATATTACATGTTCATTTATATATTTTATGTTCATAGTCTGTGGGGGCATGTGTTGTGTTGTGTTTATTCACATTTCCATGGCCTCTGTCATGGGTGTTTACTTTGGGCAATTTTACTCTTCTGGGGGCGTGTCCGCTTGCAGGGCTTGGCCTACGGACACGCCCCCTACTGTCTTCCATGGACCGTGTTAGCCTTCGGTGTGATTCAGCATGCCCTCATGCATATGCATGACATGCTGACATCACACCGTTTAACTGCAGCCTCCATGTAAGCCATGTATCTCTTACACAGAGGCTTCGTGAATCCTGCCCAATATGTTTTCTAAGAAATATTTAGTGTAACATTCAACATTTGATCCCAAAGGTTTTAGGGTATGATATTTTGAAATTTAAACAGATTCTTTAAACAGCAATCGTTTAACAAAAATGTTACAAGAAGCAAGCCATACTAGAATGTCAGGAATGGTTAAAGGTAAAAAAAAAAAAAAACTAGCTAGAGAAACTCACTTATAGCATAAGTGAAAGAAAGTTGTGATGTCAGTGCTATAAAGCCAGGAAAGAATCCACTAGATGTGAGTTCATATAGGCCTACCTTAATCCTCAATCAAAATTATATTTATTGCAATTGTAGTGCAAAAGTTGGCAGGGGGCATACTAAACTTAGTGAATGATAATCAATGTGATTTTTAAGGGCAGGAAAACATTTGATAACATAATGAAAACATTCTTATGTATACAGAATGCAGAACTTTGAGACCAGGAAATGTTGGCAGTTAGCTTAGATGCAGAAAAAGCATTTGACAGAGTATGTTAAGCAGTGTCAATGGAACAATAGGTAGCATTTGCCTTTGAAGCAGAAGGCTGTGGGGGGCTTTACTCCTGAGTGTGCTGTTCTTTGGATGAGAAGTTAAACCAAGGCACCATCTGCTTGAGTTGATGGTAGCTTAGGTGGATGTAAGAGATCCCACTGCACCTATCAAAAATTGTAGGGATCCTTTATTTATATACAAAAAAGAACTCATATTTGTATTATATTTACTTATTTACAAATATACAGAAATACAAATATATTCACACACCTTGAAAGTTCTCATTACAATCACACTAAATTTTCATCCATACTGGACCCCCACTCCTTTTTTCCATAACCACCATCTAATTTTACTTAATATTGTTGCTAAATTACATTTACAATTAAACATAATTTAATTTATTCTTTCATTCCATATGACCCATATGACATAAAATAATTTTTATCTACTCTTTTAACATATTCATTACTACTGCTACTATTCTTATAATATCCATATTTAATCATACCCATGTTTGTTTTATCCACTTATTGTATATCTTAAAAAGTCTTCTTTACATGGTTTTCTCCATAACAGTTTTACTCTTTTACATTTTGAAAACATGTTCAGTAGTTTCTTCTTCTTGACAATATAAACATATTCAAGCACTTTTCTTTTTTTATGGCATATTTCACTGGTAATTTGTCTATTACCAGTCTCCTCAAAAAATCTTGACATTCTACTTTCTGATTGCAGTATTTGCTTCTTATTTTTATACCTTTCATTTTTTCATGTGTTACATTTTCCCATGGTTTTCCATAGTAATGTTTTAGCATTACAGTCTTAAACCATGTGTTTCTTTATTTTTCTGTATCATCAGTTTTTACTTTCCACAAAAATATTTTTCTTGATAACATTTTATTTCTTCATTCATATACAGTTTTTCTATTTTACTCTTTTTACCATATCCAAAAATGTATCATACTTATATTTATACAGTTTTATTACTAATCTCTGATATATTTCATTTATCCACTTTAACACTTTGTACAAATTTAATGAAGCAGAAAATACCAGTGGGTTAATTAACCATAAACATCCTTCCCCTTTATTTATGTACAAAACTCCTGTTTTTACTGGGTTTAATCTAGAACCTCATATGAATGAAAAATATCTGTAATTATTCATTTTTAAATGCTGTTGGCAACATAAGTACACTTGCTAACTATGTTGTTTTTCCACCAGTACTGAATTTATCAAATAAGCCTTTTTTTGAATTATAATTTATGTGCTCTCCAGAAAAGACAGGTTTGTTTTATTCTATTGTTTTTCCCAATGAATTCTACTTACACTTTATTCCCTCATTTTATACCTACCACATAAATTTAATTTATTGTAATATATATAGCCCCATCTTACTACATCACCTACTTTTCTCTTTATTTAAAGCCATCCATATTGCCTCTTACCACTCATTTGTGCACATTATTACTTCCTTTATCTATTTTTTTTTTTTTTGCAATTACTATAATGCCATCTACATATGTTAACTGAACTGGAATTATTAACCATTCAGATGTTATATACCCCATCTCTTTCATTTTGTAATTTATTTCACATATTATCACATTCATAACCAATATAAAGAGCACACAACTCTTTGGTTATCCCTGTCTTACAACACTCTTCATATGCACCTCTTTACTTCACCAGCCATTTACAAGTATTCTTACTTTATTGTTACTATATGCTAACATATATAATTTCCTAGCTTTCTCACACATATTATGTTGTTTTATTATACTCCATAAGATTTCATGTCCAGCTGTATCAAATGTTTTATTAATGTCTCCTATTATGATTTTTGCTTATTCTTTTCTATTCATAACATCATCCATAATTTTCTATCATCAATAATTCTTGACAACCCTTCACCTTTATACTAAATATAATATCTTCCATAATACTTTCCATTTTAGCTTCAGATCTCTTTTATATATTTTTTGTAAAGATCTTATAATCATTATTATTCAATACTATCAGCTTCCATTTTTAATTGCCTTCTATCTTCCTTCTTCCATATACATTAAAGTATTCCATTACATAATTCTTTAGATATAAAACCTTCATTTAACTATTCATTCCATATCCTTAAAATATATATATTGTTGCCAATCCCTTAAATGTTTGTATATTTCATATCCTATTCTATCTTGTCCTGCAGCTAAATTTATATTTGCTTGTCCTAATACTTTATCTAGCTCATATAAAGAACTCTCCTTTTCCAACTCTGTATTCTCTTTTTCTGTTAACTTTTTACTTTCTGTTTTTTTACTACTTACTTTTTTCTTTTAGATGTCTTGTACATATTGTAATACACTATTCATATTCTTTTCCTGAGTTCTATTTCTCCTTTTACATTTTTATTTCTCTCATTACACTACAACTGTCCTTTACTAATCTGCTTAAGTAGCTCAATACTTTTCTTTTTCCTTGTGAAAAATATTTGTTTATATAAAAAAATCCATGTATTTCTTCTTGATTTATTTCATATAATTATTTTTGTCAAAACAATTTTGTTATGTTCTAAATCTTCTAATGTATTATATGTCTTTTAATATTTTTTTTTCTCTACTTTCTTCATATCATATTGGCACTGTAAAATACATTTTTCTATTTTTCCTTAAATATTATACACTATTCAGACCAATTTTTATAAAACGTTCTCATAGTAATATGATGTTTCCATGTATTACTAATCTCTTTCCTTCTTTATTCCATGCTATCTCATTTATCCTTTTTAGTCCTTTGCCTATTTTTATATATTCCTTGTTTTCCTTTATCTCTAGTCATATTGCAGTATGATCAGAAAATCCTGTTTCAACTACCCCCTTCTCCTATAAGTAAACCTTCTAATACTATAGGTTCATAGGTGTGTACTAGGCTAACGGTCCTGGACCCTATGTAAGCATAGCCCAAGAAGATTCACTGGCATCATGCCGCCCAAAGTTAGTTCCCAGTGCCACTGTTCAAGCAAGGCCACTGAGGTGATCCCCGGGGTGAACTTCCTATTGTCCATCCACTCATCAAGATTTCTCTTAAAGAGGGCCAGTGAAGTGCTCTGCTTGATGAGAATGGGAAGTTTGTTCCAGAGTATGGGAAGTCTCTGGGTTAGGAAGCTGTCCCTCCAGCATGTTCTGTTTATGGTGGTAATGAGGTTTAGGTCCCTTATGCGTGTGGCATGGTGGGATGGGATTCTTTTAGGTGTAGCATATCTAACAGCTCTGGGTCAGACATGGCCTTGTAGGTCAAGCAGAGATCGTCTCTAAATTAGCAATAAGAGACAGATCATAACTGGAGATTTTGAGTCTGTCCATATAGGGCATGTGTCTAAGGCCTAAGATCCTCCTAGTGAGGTATTTTTGTGATGTTTCCAGTTGTTGTAGGCATCTAGTGAGGCACATACCAAATGAGGCATTGTATTCTATAATAGGTCTAATGAGGGATGAGTAAAGAGGGACTTTGACCTCTTTATTCCTGGATGAGAAACCTTTTGTGATAAGATGTGCCACATAGAAGGAATTTCTGACCACAGTGGAAATGTGGTTATCAAAGGAGAGGTTGCTGTCAACCTGTATCCCCAGGTCTCTTATCACACATTCAGTTCTTAGTGGTCTACTGCCTATGTGGTAGTTCATGGGCACTGAATTTTTCCTAAAGGGAATGACAGTGCACTTTTGGCATTGAGCTTAAGGCAATAGCTCTGGCACCAGTCAGTGGTGTCAGTGAGGCCTTTTTGTAAAATGTCTACATCAGTTGGAGAATCGATAATGGCTCCCAGTTTGCAATCATCTGTGAACCTGGTCAGCCAGAGTCCCTTTGTATTGGCTTGAACTTCAGAGAAGTAGATGCCACACAGTAGAGGATCTAGAACTGATCCCTGTGGGACACCACTTGTAAGTGGTCAGTAGTCAGATTTGGAATCCGCTACTTTCACAGTGTGGGTTCTATCAGTGAGCCAGTTGGCAACCCATCTTATAAAATAATTTCTTTTAGTTCTATACATAATTTCTTTTAGTTCTATACATACCCATTTTGGAAATCCATGAAGTTTTGTCCTAAAGTTTTAACCTCCCACATCTTATAACTTCTAATATTTTTTCACATCATTTCCTTTCTTTTTACTCTTGCCTCTTAAATCACAAAGTCTCCTGTTATTATAACATCAATATTTACCACTACATATTCTAAAATCTGAAGAAATAAACTTTCCCTTTCTTTAGAATTAGTGTAAACATATAGAGTCATAATTCTATATATTTGTTCTTTCCATTTTAAATCTACAATGGCTAATCTTCACATTTTTGTTAAAGTTACATATACTGCCTTTACTGTATTTCTACAGAACCTAGCTTTCCCAGAACATCTATCATTTCCCACATTCCATATTATCTTTCCTCCCCATAGCTTCTCTCTTTGTAATCTTTCTTCATTTGTTAAACATCTTTTGTCTTCTAATATAATTGCACACCAACATCACGTGTATTTCTCCACTCCGAAATCTCCATTCTTCTTATAATATCCTTAATACTATTCACATTTACAGAAAGCACTATCAAATTTTCATTTTCCCTTTTCCTTAAATTTATAGTTTCATAACTAATTTCTAGGATAGCTGTCTTAATAAGCCTCTCTAAGCCTAGCCAGTATCCTTCCCAAAGGAAGTGTCTGTGGAATGCAAATCACCTCATCTGCTGGTGAAATCCATGCAAATGAGGTGATTTTGTGATCCAAGAAGCAGAAAGGCATCCGTGTAGGTGCCGTGTCTGCAGGAAAAATGTATGCGGTTACTAACCGTGTACTGGACTATAAAATTAAAACAGGGACTATAACAACCCAAAAAAGCTTGTATATGTGACAGTAGTCATGCAAATGACCAAATCTATGGCCATTGAGACTAAAAAGTAATGCAACATATAAAAAATTAATCTCTTTTTTAATACATATGCCACATTTAAGTGGCACACAGCAATGTGCAAACATGCTATTTTTGCAAGAAAAAGCATATGTAAAATATGAAATTTAAGGAAGGCAAAGTAATTTGATTATAGTGCTCAGTATGCAGAGTCAAACACTAGCAGGTTATAGCAGTAGCTAAGGAGATAGGCCCTGGTGTAGTGCTGTATCAAGGATATACACAATTAGGCGTATGTAAATGTGCCAGGGTTACAGAATTGCAAAAAGGACCACTGTGTCTGTAGGTACCAACCGTATTGGGGCTAGAACTGTGTTGGTGTAGGCAGAAGAGATAGCTTACATTAAAGGGGGTGTGTCACAGCATGTTTAAGTGGAATGGAGCTTAGTGGTGCCTGTTTACACTCAGCTAAGCACAGCTAAGCAGGGGTGTGTGTCTGAGGCTGCTAAGCTATACTTAGCCCTGTGGTGCATGTTTTAGCTGGTTAAAGAAATGCTAAGTGTGTCCATGTACAGGGGAGGGTCAGATCTGCTAAGCAATGTTTACACTAGCTCCGCGGGTTTGCATGGAGCACTGTGGGGCTTAGAAGAGGAAGAAATGTAAAACAAACACAAAAATGAAAGGAAATAGCCTGGGAAAACCAATCAAGCATAAATGGCTGATAAGCCCTGTTCCACTGACACTGGCCTATTCAAACTCCTCAATAATATAGCTGGCAGGTGGAATGTATAATAGTCAATCAATCACTCAGGCTGCATCTGGAGCACACCAGTATAAAGTATGCCTACACCCTTCAATCTGATTTTTCCAACATACTCTGCAATATTGGAGTATACACTTGGGAATTTTAACAGACAAAATGATAGGGGCTGCTGCTGCTTTGCTACATCTGTCTGTGCTACAGGATGAGGTCAGTGATGATGGTGATGATGCTAACAATAGGCCCACACTGAGGAGGAGAAGAGTGTTCAGGTCCAGGGTAACCTTTCAGGGGCTACATGAGCTGGAGATAGTAGAGCACTACAGTGTGGACAGGGACATATTACATGGACTCACTGAGCTCTGCCACCCTCACCTCAGACCTCAAAGCCAACAGAGGGGAACCCATCCAAGTGAAAACAAAGGTATGTGTAGCCTTAAGAATACTAGCTACAGGTACTTTCCAAAGACCTGCTGGAGACATCGTGGGGTCTTACAAGCATCTGCATTCAGAGTAGTCCACCATTTCCTAGATGTCATGCTAACACTTGCCAGTGAGCACATTTATTTCCCCAACACCCCTGAGGAGATGACCAGCAATATGTGTCTCTTCCATTGTGTAACACACTAGCCACACTGGGTGCCATAGACTGCACTCATGTGCACATCAAAGCACCACATGGTAAGGAGGGTAAAGTCTACATCAACCACAAGGGGTATCACTCCATCAACTGCCAGGTCTTATACAATGCCCAGGGCATTATCATCAGTGTGTGTGTTGACAGTCCTGGCAGTTATCATGTCTCCCACATCTGGCACACATCACAGCTGCACCAGGCATTTGCCAAGGGGGACATCCCATATGTCCATCTAGTGAGGGATGCTGGTTACGCACTGGAACAGTGAATGATAACATCCATCAGAAATGCACACACACCAACTGAGGAATGCCATAGTGAGGCACACGCACAAGCTAGGGACATCGTGGAGCATGTGTTTGGGCTGCTCAAGTCACAGTTCTGATACCTTAACAGATCTGTGGAGTCCTGCAGTAATCTCCAGTCACATGTGCACACATGTTCATAGTATCTGCCATGCTACACAATATCATCCTGCAGAAACAGTTGTGGCAGGTATATCACAGGGAAGGGGCGCACAGCCTTCCACCATTGCCAAGGTCTCCTCAGGCACATGGGGACTCAGAGGAGGAACCCCCTGAGCCTGTCCCTGTAGGCAGATGTTGGCATGCCCAGTATGGCCTGGCCTTGGCAAAGGGGCAATGTATAGTACATACACTGACAACCTAGGGACCCAGGGACTGACACCTCACTCTGACTCACATACACACAGTAAAAAGGATGCCAGCCACATCACACTACCTGTGTCTTACCATGTATAGGGTGTGCACTGCATGCATCTGACAGAGTCAGCCCTGAAGCACTGTCCTCTCAACTGCTGTAGGTGCAAGGTAAGTCACTCTTCTTAACAACAAATGAATGGGGTAGTAGACTGTGGTAGTATATGTATGGTATTGCTGCATCTATGCAAGAGAATGGAGTGGGATACTGGGATAGCAGCAGGCAATGGACGGCTATGTGGGACAACAGGAGCTCTCTGCTAAATACTGGCTGCCCTGCCCCAGAATATGCAGTAGGCCCCAAGCCAGTAAAATCCACTGCACTATGTGAGGGACTTACAAACAGTGGGGTCATAGGACAGACGCAGGGATGTCAATGTTGGAGTCTCATACATACCTCTCGACATCTTAGAGCAAGAAATCTGTGCAAAGTCATAAAGAAATGTGGGCAAAAGCCCCAAAACAGAGACAATTGTTAAATATTGCTCTTACAAATATAACAAGTCGATAGAATAATACGTTTTGCAGTAGCATGAATTATTTGAAGGATAAGAAGTCTGAAACTCAAATGTCTGTCATTGTTTTCTAACTTCAGTCTTTAATTATTTGCTAGCAATTTTCCAGACAATGACAATTTTATGAAAAATGGACCCAAAATGTGAGGCAAACATCTGGACATTTGGTGAAAATCTGTACAGTTGAGAGGTATGGTCCCCTAACCCTGACACACCCATGTTTCCATAGAACTGCAGTAATAGTTATGTTTGTAAGGTAATAGCAGCAGACCACACATTCCCAGGGCTGTCCCAATCAACTTGCTAACATGTTCCATTTCCACAATCTGCAGGGGTCAATGTGCTATGTATGTGTGTGGTTAATAGTGTCAGGAAGTAGACCACACTGTCTTCTGGTTCACTGGGCTAAGCATATTAATGTGGGTGACAAGGTCCATGGTCTGAGATTGGCTGTGCTTACCATTTTGCATGTCAACTACACCTACGATAGGAGTTCTACAGGCTGCCCAGATGTCAATATTTGTTACTGCAAGAAAGCTGGACAATGGAGGGACAGTGGCCAACAGAGATGGACAGTACACAGCTCAGAGTAACCTAGATGATGCCTACTAGAACAGCTGGTTGTGACAAGTCAGTGTAGCACCAGGATACAAAGGCTGCCATATAACTGTGTCAGTACTCACAACAAGTTAGTGGGCACCATCCATACCCCGTGCATGTCAGGGTTTCTCAGAATGTCCACACGTATGCCTGATATATCTGTTCTGTTTGTCATAACATTGGATTTGTCTGGCAAACTATTGGCTAAACAATGCAGGCTGATATGAAAACATCAATGACAGACTGTTGAGATGCAAACTTCTGACCCATAAGAAAATGTAAGCTAATACAAAACCAGTTTACCTACTGTCTACATTTGGAAGAGCAATATTAAGCTGCTGTCCCTATGTCTGGGCCTGTGTCTGACTGTGATATATGATCCTATCAAGGTATGCCCAACATGTAGCCTTAGAAGAACAGTGCAACACAAACTGTCTGAGCACCAGAGCAGATGTATGGGGCACAATGCTGGCCAACCTGCTAAACAGGTACAGTCAGAGGTGTGTAGTCCATAACCCTGTGTGTGATGTTACAACTTCTACCCCAGTCACACTATAACTACAACTTCATAAGAGCAGCAACTGTGGACAAAGCCTGCAACTAGAGCAGAGCAGGACAAAGGGCCACATATAAGGGGAAGGAGGAACCACTAGCTACACAAATGTAGAATGTGCAGACTACAACACAGCATGCAGTAGCATGGGTTCCCTTTAGTGTATGGAGTCAGTAGGCAAATGTTTGTCAATGGTTCTTCACATTAATCTATACTGATCTACCACTGACATACCAGGACATCCCTGTGCTGTGCAAAATGTATCTCACATATTATGCAAAATTGTGCTCAGTCCAATAAAGTCTGTACCCATCCTAGATATGACTTAGTTAATAAGGATAGCACACATCCAGGAGATTCCTCAGCCAGTCTATCAGTGAGGTGCTGGACTGTTTACAGAGGCTCATCACCTAATCGGCTGTAGCACACAAAATCCTGGACCAGAATACAGTTAGGTCTGGACTGGAGTCCCACTCTTACTATTGATGGTCATACTGGGCATGCTTCTACATTTAGCTACTGTCAGACCATGTCTGGACCCATATCTGACTACAGAACTGGGATATACATATATCCCTTCTGCATACAGACAGCTATATACACCTTAACTGTCTATCCCCACCCCCATCAGACATGTTTACCCCATCTAAATGTGGTACATATAAGATTTATCTGGATCTGCTGACTGTGATATGCATACAGATATATAGGTAATACATACAAATATATAATTTACAGAGAAGCAGAGACAGGGGGAGAGAGAGAGAGAGAGAGAGAGAGAGACAGTCAGAGAGAGAGACAGAGAGACAGAGAGACAGAGAGAGAGAGAGAGACAGAGAAAGACCCTGAAAGGCATAGAGTGATGTACTGCAACAGCCACATGTACACCAATTTTAACCAGTGGCTTGTGCAAATACTATGGTGAGGCCCATTGTGTAATAGTAGGTAGGGAGGGGTTGTAATCTCATATCAGTCACAGTGTGTGTGTGTCTGTGTTTCTGTATGTATTACACATAAAGCAGAATATACACACCCTGCAGGCCTATGGCTGTGTAATGGCCACCCATATACTGGCCCAGTGACTACTGTCCTCCATAACAGTGGTCTCCCTGTCAGCAGCTGTTGATGTCATCCACGCCAACAGCACTGTCAGACACACTCTGCATGTGTAATTTCTGTGGTACATGTGTTGAGTACATAGTGCTATAGTCTAGACAGTTTGAAATGTAGTGGTTCAATTCCCAACAACATCAACTGAGTATGTGTGTGTGTGTGTCTATATATATATATATATATATATATATATATATATATATATATATATATATATATATATATATATGTGGAAGTATATTCTCTTGTGGCTTTGTGTGTTTCCTGTCTATGTATGTGCAATGTCAATATATTTTGAAGCCTGTTCCACCCTGTTAACCCCTGATTTCCCTACTTTACAGACTTTACAGGGCCTGTTGATGTCATCCACCTTAGATACAGCATTGGACATTCTGTATGCATATGAGCTCTGTGGTACACTGGATAAGTACGTAGCACTATAGTACATGCAACTAGATAGGTAGGGGCTCTAATCTCAAGACTACCAACTGTGTGTGTGTGTGTGTGTGTGTGTGTGTGTGTGTGTGTGTGTGTGTGTGTGTGTGTGTGTGTGTGTCTGTGTGCGTAGTATATCCTGTGTGGGTTGGTTATACCATTTTTGAGGCTTGCTCCCACCATGCGGACTCCCCCCATTGTATTAATTGACATGGCCTGTTGATGTCATCCACCTTACATACAGCATTGGACACTCTGCAAGCCTGTAAGCTCTGTTGGGTATGCAGTAAGTATGTAGCACTATAGTACATACGACTAGATAGGTAGGGTTCAAATTTCAAGACTGCCAACTGCATATGTGTGCAAAGCATATCAGGTGTGTGTCTGCATTGGTTATACCATTTTGAAGTCCATTACGCCTTGCTGACTCCCCCCATTGCATTAATTTACAGTGCCTTTTGATGTCATCCACCGTAGATGCACTGTTTGACATTCTGCAAGGCATATCCTCTCAACTGTATACAGTTTTGCAGAATGCCAGATGATTGCCTTATATATTCCATCTGTGTGTTATAAAATTATGGTTTCCTAACAAATCACTGGCAAATCATTAAGACCCGACATCAGAAAATAATGACAGACATCTGAGTGTCAGACTTTATACCCTTCACAAAAGTAATGGTAATATAAAACCTGTCACTCTATCAGTTATCTAAGTTTGTAAGAGCAATATGTAAAAACTGTTCCTAATTATGGGCCTGTATCTCCCCATTATTGAAGGCTTTGTCCACATGTATTGTTCTAACAGGTTGAGAGGTATGCTGCAGGCATATAAGCTCTGTGGCATATGCAATAAGGGCATAGTACTATAATACATTCAACTAGATAGGTAGGGGGTTCTAATCCCAGTACTGGCAACTGTGTGAGTGTATGTGTCTGTGTATGCATATCCTCTGTAGCAGTGTGGCATGATTGCCTTGCCTGTGTGTTACAATGCTTATGCCATTTTGTGTGCCTGTGCCACCCTGTTAACTCCACCATCACCAACTTATTCCTGGCCTACAGAGGTCATGCACCTTAGATGCAGAGTTACACATTTTCAAACACAATAGCACTGTGGCACATGCAATATATATAGTGGGCTATACTGTACCTAACTAGATATATAGGTGTTGTAATTCCAAAACTGGCAACTTTCTCTGCATGACTGTTTGAATGCATGTACCCCTGCAGCAGTGTGTCTGACACAGTTATACCATTGTAAGTGCCTGTTAACCCCCCAGTGGCAATTCTTACAGCACATGCGGATGTCAACCACCTGAATAGTAGTAGCAGATACTGCAAAACTGTATAAGCTCCATGGTTCATGCGCTATGTATACTGCGTTATCTTATGTATAACTTGCCAGGTATGGGGTTCTACTATCAATAAGGGCAGTTCATGAGTGGGTGTGTATTTGTACAGATGTATATCCTCTTGCAGCAGTGTGTCTGTGTTAGGGCCACAAACATACATTTTGACCGTTACAGAAGGACATCTGGAGAAAGCCATACAGAAAAGTGGGACAAAGCCCAAATATTAGGGTCAATCTTTAAATATTGCTCTGACAAACATACAAAGTAGATAGCATAACAGGTTATGCATTCACATGCATTTTTGAAAAGGTATGAAATCTGACAGGAAAATATCTGTCATCACTGTGTAAAGTCAGTCTTTAATGATTTCTCACTACTTTGCCAGAAAACCACAACGTTATGCCAAACGGAACAAAAATATGTGGCAAACATCAAGACATTCTGAAGACATCTGTAGAGGTGAGAGTTATGGCTACCACCTGTCCAGCCTGTAGGTTGCAGTCCATGTTTATCCAGGTTTGACTTGTGACAATGACACAAGCAATACAGAAGTCCACAGAGTGTAGGACAACAAACATTTTTTAAGGTTGTCTACTATTTGCATAAAGCAGTTATTTCACATCAGAGGCACCTTACTGGTATGGGAAATAGCATAACTTATGGTAATGTCACACAAAGAACCTATCAGATTGGCAAACCAAGGGAAGTCTTGTCATGTTGCACTTGCTGTGGGCTATGGTATGTCCTGCCAAGTGTCACAATACTACAAGACATGTCCCACATTCCACATTTGATAAGGTTGCAACCCTACTCTGTGTTGCCTATGTGTGTGCAATATGTAGACGTGTACACCCTGTGAGTAGCTTCCATCCCCAATGACCCACATGTATGAAGGCATTATTGTTAACTGCCACCTCCCACATATGTAGGTACTGCCTAAAACTGTGACAAATGTGAGTAGTGTGCTGTCTGTCATTGACCCAAAAACTGTTAATACACTGCAATGGGGTCATACAATGGGTATGGAATGGTGGCCAGGTCCTGGCCTTCAGCTGAATGCAGAAAACAGTACCATTGTACCATATGGTGGGGCATGGACCCACTATTTCTCACAATAGCAACCCCATAAACACACAAACTGCATTGACAGACCTGGCTACCCAGGTTGATAACACTGTTGCATTCAACTATCAAGTAGTGGCAGTGGTCAGAAAAGGCATGGACATGGTTCACCACATAGGCAAAGGGACTGCATCCAGACAAAATGTGGGTATTACCTCTGTTTAGTCCTCAGTTAATACAATAATACATTAGCAGCATGGCCAGTTTGGTATGTACCTATGCAGACATCTGCACCAAATGGAAAGGCTATGTTAACACCCAGAAAGGTTATCCATGGCCTTCAACACCTGTTTCATGTAGACAGCCTCGAATCAGTACTGCCCCACTCGGTACTGGACAGGTTGTCCACAAGTGGGCTGGGGCATGCCTAGATGGCAATGTTGTGCTCAGCCCTTCAACAGCTACCCCATATATGTCAGTATAACATTACCAGCACAACAGGTTTGAATCATATATGAGACAGCAAAAAAAAAAAAAAAAAAAAAAAACAGCTGGAGAAACAGGTTTGTCTCCCAAAGGCTGCCCTGTCTCAGGAATGCTCTCTCCAAACATGTCAGAGTACCATGCAGACCCTCATCAACTGCATCAAGGTTGAGTGGATGGGAAAAACCCCTCTGTTCCAGGGGTCCAAAGTGTGTCTAGCAATGCCAAGGGAAATGGGTGCTGATTGATGATTCTGTTGGGGATAAAGTACTGGATAGGCTTGGAAGGGACCCAGGGCCAGTACTCTAGTAACCTCCTCTGTACCTATAAACCTGAAATCCTATGAAAATCCCAGGCTACATGTATCAAGAGTAGCATGCTGTGTCAATGGGTATGTATGCAAGGTTACACTGTCTACCCCCATTGTCCTTCACACAGTGTTCCATGCATACGCACCCAGGTAAACATGCACATATACAGCTGTAAATTGGTGATCAAAAAGTCTCTGCATTGCCAATCTACCATCCTGAACTTCTGTAATGGCAACAGCTCATCATGACTTAAACACACAGACACCTGGAACACAAACACAATAACGTCTGTGAGACAACAGTCAGTCAGCAGTACTAACAGCAAAAAAGCATCATGGTGGAAAGGTACATACACATTGATGTGCATGCATGACAATTGCCAGCAGACAGCACCTTACAGGGCATAACACTACCACACTACAAACTGCCATTAAGTGTACTATATTCACCCTATGTATCTGACACATATTAGCATGTCCCTGCATCAATGGTATGGATAACAGGGATGTGGCAGACTTACCATCACACACACACAGGGTGTGGTGTGGGGTTGCTAAAGGCCTAGACTGTGCCATACAGTTGGCATCATGTGTGTGTGTGTGTGGGGGGGGGGAGGTGCTGGACAGCTGGGCCATGGAGAGGAGCTGTGTCTGTCTGTTGGTAACCTGCATGTGACATTGATGTGTAAGTGTCAAGCCATGTGCTAGTCATACACAAGAGTATGTTGGACAGCTGTCTACAGTTCACCGTGTCTGGCCATGATCATGGGAACTGATTCTGCCAGGAGTGGCACTGGCACCACCATGCCCAGGGCCAAATGTGGTACTATTTATTGATGGTGACAGGTGTCTATTGGGTCTGTGTCCCTCACAGGAACACCCAGGACCATGTGCCCATGGCCTGCCATGGTGTGGTATGGACAACACCCTCCCTTTGGTAGTGCTGGTGGTACTGTCATTACGTGAGTGTGACTGTGCATGGCCACACGGGCTCTCAGCTGATGTTGTTGCTGACCTACATCCACCTGTCTGACACCCTACTCCCACCACATGTTGAAGTACAGACATTGCACGGTTAAGGACTGATAATGTCTCACCCATTACATCAGCAAAATGATGTAAGGTATCACCAATGCCATGGAGGGAGTCATGCTTGCCAGGCAGTGTGGCATCCATGACCCTGAGCATCCATCTGATGTATGGTTCACAAATGCCCATGCCTCCATGACGGACTGAAACATACGTGAAGTGACATGTGCTGTGACACCTCTGACAGGGGCTGGATGGGCAGCAGTCCTCCTTCGAGCACCCCTGTGAATTTGTGTGTGTGGGACATGGCCAATTCTATGGCTATGGCTAGTGTTTACAGTGACAGATGCCATAGTCACCAGGCTCCCCTGATCAGTGCCACCATCCTCTGACTGTCCAATATCTCTGGCTGCTGGAGACTGGGTATGTGTGATACTGACCGTGTGTGGGGACATTGGGGGTGGAAGGGGGGTGTCAACCAATGGGACAGATTCAGCCCCCAACAACCCCACCTGTGCCTCAATGGTCACCATCATCATCAGAGTCTGATGAGATATTGAAATCAGGCTGTGAGGGGGACACACTCCAACCCCCATGGTCACCTGTGTGGGGAAGACGACATGGCAACATTAAATTCTGCACTATTATATCTGCTGCTGATCCACACATACACGTGCACACATACACACGCGCGCACACACACACACACACACACACACACACACACACACACACACACACACACACACACACACACACACACACACACACACACACACACACACACACACACACACACACACACACACACACACACACACGTGAGATGGCACAAAGGCATTATACAGACCACACCTTCTGAGTGATGCCGTACACAGCACACAATCAGACCACAACAGACACCCTCTGGACTGAGCCTCAACAACATACAGTGCAGCTAGGTCCAGTTAATGTTACTAGTACTATACACCTGTGAGATACGTGACAAGTTAGAATATGTGATGGACCATCACCTAAAACACAGTTCACCCCCTTTACACAATAGTAATGCACCCCTGTATAGCAGACTGGCTACACCTATACAAAAATATGTGCTAATATCTTACAGCTCCTGCTAATATGGTACTATGATTACCAATTTGATGCACTGCAGTGAACCTCACCACAAGTGCACATGCACGTAGTGCAATATGGCTAAGCTTAACAGTCATGTCCATGGCAAACTGGCAGCCCTTAACTTGCCTAGGATATAGGTGATCGATAACAAGATAGCACCACCCTCACTGGCTACAGGTTGATGGTCCCCAGCCACACCAGAGGTACCTATGGATGTGTGGGGGAGAGGTATTTTCAGCACACACACATGTGGCATTGGTAGAGGATACTACGTGTATTTATCAACATGTAAAGTACAAGATGTGAAACTATCCAAATTGCTGACATTCACAATATGTGTGCACACCTGCATTACAACCCCCCCCCACAAATGCAGATTAACCTGACATATATGTACAGGTATGGAGATGCTGCCACTAAAAATGCTACAGTATTAATGTGATGACCACTGGAGGCTTAGCTGAACACCCCTCACCTGTGGAATCTGTGCCACCCACCTACATGACATATGTATGGATGGTTTCCTGTGAGCTGGTGGTTGAAGCCAGGTTTGCCAGGAACTCCTCTGTGGCTGAGACTGGTGGTTGTGTAGCATGACCCCCCCCCATGCCAGCATGTTCCCTGCTCATGGCTGCAGCCTTTTGCCATGCATGATGTCTGATATCTGCAGCACGGTGTTGGACCTGTTCATAGCATCTATCCTGGTGGCCCACATCATTCACTGTTGCTAACTGGCCTTCCCACAATGCAGCACATTGTTACTGGTTATGGTGAGTCCTTGACAACAGCACCTGGTGATGGACTCTCAGGGCATCAATAATTGCAGTGGTCTTAGCTTCTGAGAAGGGTGGATTGCAATGTCTAAACATCCAACCTGAAAGACATGAACAGGAGAACACATCACAGGACTGAATACATTGCTCACCATTATGTACATGCCCTGCACATCTACTTTTGCCAGCACTATCCACCACTAACCCCAACATCATACCCCGCCATCTATCAGCACAATATGTCTGTGGCCATGGGCAACATAGTGGTTATACAGCATGTATTGCCCTCCTTATCCTGATGTTCTATGCTACTTGCTGCATGTGTTATGAGGTATTCATATGCATTTACCTGTTGCACCTATTACTGCTTGTTCATAGCCTGTCTACATGGTATGCTGTGGTGTCAGCTTCCTACTGTTGTAGTAAGCACCTAGTCTATAGGCCCACCCCTCAGGTCTCCCTGGCCTTCCTCCTTCAAATTCTGGACTATATGGCTGGACAATGTCCTACAGTTTCCCCTGTCAGTGTGTTTGATATGAGTGTTCTGGCACAAAGTAGCACCTGCCTCATGTACATGGATGGGCAACCATCTACAAACATTACCAAGGAACACACTGTGTGACAGATGCAATGATGGTAGGAACCTGCAGTCCATGCACTCTCTCCATCAAGGCTGCATATCTGTCCCCAAACAGATTGTCCTCACAATCAACATACCTCACACACCAGCCACACCTACACAACACCTACACAGCACACACACACACACACACACACACACACACACACACACACACACACACACACACACACACACACACACACACACACACACATATGCATACCTCAACATACACATCCACAACCAGTGGAGACCCTCGAGGCAAAGCCACACGTGAATGCCAGAGCCATACACAGCACATACCACACATAGCCACACACCTGTGTCCCACAACCATGCAGGCATCAGCACGTCAAACATGTTACACACAGGAATCTCCATTGTGAGACACAGTGATGTGCCTCTCACATCACTGTATATATGGATGGTCACAGTTACTTGTGTGTCAGGTGACAGACTCCTCCATATCGCATATGCACTGCTGTCTCTTATCAATGGGTGCTACCATGAGTCTCTCACAGTCCATGTTGGCATGCCTGACCTGAGATGTACATCCCTGGATTATATGCAGTGGGACATGTGTGAACACACTGATTATGTGTCCCAAGCAGGTATGTTCCTAGCCTTATGCAGCATTCTGCTGTCACCCACACTGATGCCACAATAATGTCAGGAAATGGTTGCCCTTAACATGTGGCCTTTTATCCTGTGATATTCCAGGAGGTCACAGTACCTGTGAGCCTGGGATGATATGGTCAACAGACCATGATGCTCTGCAACAGATGGCCTCCATCTGTCTCTGCTGGCCTTCATGAATCTGGTAATGGTTATTGCCACCCACATAGTGCCTTCATTAGAAAAAGTGGTGAAGTTATCACTGCCAACATACAATTGTCAGTGCAGCACAAATTGAAGGCTATGCTGCAAAACCCTAGGTGTCTATACATGACTCTGCCCTCAATGCAAGCATTCTTAACCCTGGGAAATGCTGATATCTGTGCAGTCACACACACGTGGTTCAAAACTGTAGATAGGACCCCAGCCTTGCCTGGTCAACCATCCTGTCATACAGTCATACTCCAAAGTGTGGGCAGAAATGGAATGGGACATGTGATTCCAGTATATATGACACACATACACACCTCCACATGGTACAGGCAGTAAGATGCACAGGGACACTGCAGGGGAAGTTCACCATTGGAAACACACCTGTTAAAATCATAGCTAGCTACCGGCCACAACATGTAACCAGGAAGACCATCCTGTCTATATGAATCTCATCAGCTGCATTCTAATTTGCATCTGTACCTTGATCCTGGGTCAGTTGAATGACCCAAACATACATTGGAAGATGTACCCATGCCAGCACACAAATGACCAGACAGCCATCAACAGTGGGTTTACAAGCACCTTGGTGCAGCTAGGGGCTACCCCCACATGAGGTGAAGGTATGTTGATATTAAACAACATAGGTTACCATTGTAGCATCCCTACAGTGACATCCTCCATGACAAAGCAACCATCATGCGATCACATCTGCAGTCACCATCTCCCACAATACCCATCTAGATAGGGTCACACATACATAAACCTCCAACATGGACTATAGCTTCCTGGGGGTGGTATATACAGCTTCACAGCCCCAAACCCCTCTGTAGGGACTGGCACCAATGTCCACACAAACATACATATGCTAGATGTGCATTAGTATAGATGCGTGTAGTCAGGTATACCCAACAGGGCTACATCATCCTCTGCAAGGATACGTGCACCTGTCTGATAGACATATGCAATACATAAATGTCTATAACAAGGATGATATACCACTGTGTGAGACAAAGTAGCAGCAGGTGCCCATGTACAAGCAATGTCTCATTAGTGTGAACAAGTGAATGGGATTACTCCTGGAAACTTGCACAGCAAACCCGGAGCCCGCATTGTCGACATCCACTACAGACTATCATCTCCTGTGCTGCACATATGTCTACAACATCACAGGAAGTACATGCACCTGCTCACTTGTGGTGGTCAAGGACACCAGTTATACCAGTGCTGTAGGTATAGAATATGCAATGCCTGACATAGTCAGTGTGTGTCCCCCTCATCATTACATCAAGGTGTCCACAGTACCTGCCCCCTTCTTCTATATGTAGGGAACAGGTCACCACTGCCATGTGAAAGTCATGACATACATCTGCTGTGAAAGCCTATCACATCACAGGATGCATCCTACATGACCCCAAGCATAACCTTGCAAAAACATAAACCACTGTATTCAAAGAAGGCCTGATTACCGCTTTTGTCCCAGTCATGTGAAGGACAACCACTGTCACCCCTTTACACTAAGGTGGTGTGTCCACCAATCTGTCACATTATACACCCATCAACCTAGCTCAGCTGTTCTGCAAGGCCATAGTGCAGTTTATAGTGAACCTCATTAACAAGGACATTGACAACCTCCTCACACTCCATCACACATAGTTAGGGTTGGCAAGGAAGGAATCATGACTGTCACACTCAAGTGACCTATTTGACACAGTCATCAAAGCCAAGGACAGGGGGTGATGGTGCACATTGCCTACCTTGACCTGGACAAAGTCTTTGACAGTATAACCCACCTGGCCATAATAGATATACACTCCCAAATATGTATCACAATATGTTACCATATGGGTAGCACAGTGGTGTACTGACATGACCCAAGTAATTGACATAGGAGACTCCACCCCAAGTGGTTGACCCATAACTAGTGGCATAACCTGTTGTTCTCTGTTTGGGCCTCTGTTATGTGTGAAGTACAGGGCACAGCCATTGTCCTATGGCCGACCATGTCTTCAGATGACTGCATGCTGTGTGCTGTAACAAGATTCCCTAGTGATGTAGACATCTGCCTAGGAAGGTCTCATGCAGATGCATGACTGGTGCCAGAAATCTGGCCTCAGGTTGCATAGTATGTCATAGCAGACTATGCAGTGTCAACCCCTTTGGGGAGAGTGACATCCCCACATATAATCACAGTACTAACAACATCTTAGGCACACAGTCAGTGTGGGATCTATGCACATAGGTCGATGGCAACATGACATTTCACCACCATGTTGATTCTGTTGTATGCTAAACCTTCTACATGGTCCACCTCATAGCTAAGGGTATCTCATCCAGGGACACGGTGTCCTAACATCCCTGTATTCCCCACAATAACACTCATTATTGCATAAAATGCTATATTCATTATTCACCTCACACAGCACATGTAGCAGCTGGGGATATCACAGAGGTTCCCCACTAGGGTGTACCATGGCATCACACATCTACCATATGCAGATAGGCTATGAGCCCAACCCTCTACCAAGTTTCATACAAACTCCTCAGAGGTGACCTCTGTCTGGCATGCAAGGCAATTACAGACTCCACGTGGTTGGTACTGCTGCAAAAGTGAAACTCAAGCCCCAGTCTATTAACACAGACACACACCCTTAACCTGGTGTGTGGCATCAACTGGTCTTATTGGTGGCTCAGATGTGTGTCACACACACTCACTCTGCTGTGGAATGGTTACCCCTGTCCACATCAGGCAGAGTAGCTATTTACACTTTTGCATTTGGAATCTGGATAACCATATGGCTAACTGCACATACACCCTTGGGATACCACCTGTGTCCCTGTTGGACTGGGGCATCAGGCACTGCCTTGCCTACACATGGACTAACATGAGGCCTAGGCATATGGGGGTTCAGGGCCCAAAGCCTAGTAACCTCATATGTTCCTAGCTATACCAGTTATGGCCTATGTGCTGTGAGATACTGTTATGGTATGTGTCCACATCCATCACTGCCATCGACTGTGGTGTGTCCCCTGTGGCAATAATACAGTGAGTACCATGTCATACAGCCAACATCTGACCAATATGTGCATGATAATACAAGTGCATGTGGGCATTACAGCAGCATCTATGCTTCACAATAACTTAGAGCACTGCATATGTGGTGCATATGTGGTGTAGGGTTTCTCATCGTAGGTGTCCAACATTTGCCGTGCCCAGATGTTTATGGAATGTGTGCATGTGCCTGATATATGTGGACAACATGCCAGACAAATGTGGATGTCTAGGAACCAGTTGGCCAATATGTCATGGGTGTCCCCAGAGTGTGGGGAATGTGTCTGTGACATGCCAAACCCCTCAGAACACAGTAATGGTACATTAATATCTGGTACTGTATTCATTCCCTTACATTGTATGATCAATATGTACACACTGTTGCTGAGGTGGAGCCTGTGTCCCCCACTACTACTGCCTATAACCTGCTGTCCTGCTTTTGGAGGTCACCAGATGTGCTAGTCATGGCTGTCAGGCAATGAGATACAGGTGTGGAGTATACAATGACCTAGTAAGAGTACATCAGGAACAGTCAAGGACACCTGGACAATCTTTGAACTAAACCTGTATGACATTCACAGACTGAGAGGGACTCACTGACAGTACATGATGTGATATGCCAGCCATATCCACCAGCACTTGCTGTCACTATTGTACAGACAATCCAGTAGCATTCATATGTGAGCTGACCATTGCTGGGGGCCACAGGGCTAGAGCTGTGATCTATGTCACTGCAGACAGGGGCAAAAGGCAAGACTATAGGTGCTGGACAGCAAACTAACAGCAACATGTAATTCCAATATATGTTGTTGAGACCTACTGTTGACATTCCCAGTTCTCATGACAGCATCCCCCCAGCTGCATTTCCTTACATGATTAACTGTTTGACATTTATGTAGAAATACTGTTCACATGTGTTATGTCTACAGTTTTGCATGCTATGTTTGGCCATTGTTAACAGAGTTTCTGATTCTGTGGCAGGTTACTGTTTAACAATGTGTGCTGGGCTCAGTAAGGAGACAGGCAGATGTGAGTGTCATACATCCTTTTTGTCTGAATGTGCATGCTGCTGCAGTTGATGCTGGTGTATCAGCTGTGTATTTTTGTAGAGGGAGACTGTGATACATGCCCCTGTCACCTGAACATTCCTCCAACCCTTTACATATGGGTGTTGTGTGGATGCCCTGTTCTAGGTGTATGGGAGGTATGGTAGGTCTGTAGCAGGTAGCTGAACATACAGTTGCATGTGTGGCAGGCCGCACCTGCTGCATTCTGGGAAAAAGTCATACTAGGGATTGTGATGATATTGGGGGATGGCAAGCTGTATACGTCAGTGAGGGAGCACTGTCAGCTCTTGTGTCACAGCATGGCAAGGTTAAGGATACCCATAACAGTCCAGGCGAGGCATGTGCCTCTGGTACATATGTTAAGTAGTAATACCATCCAGAGAGTGGTAGGGGAGGTTTAGGGCATGTATTGATATTTGTGACATGTGTCCCACCCTCCAGGCCTTTGACATGCTACTGTGGGAGGCAGTAACTGTGGTAGCAGCAACCAGGTCTGCTGGACATTGCAGTGCTCAGTTATTTCTATGTTGTATTGCCAAGCATGTAGCTGTTGTGCAATAGACTGGACTGTGGGTTTCCAGATGTCAGACATGCTAAGAATGTTATAGATAGAGCTACTGAATAATTATTATGGGAGGTGTAGTTGCAAGACATATGTGCATGCATACACTGTGTTACATAGGATTGGCATGAACATGGGTGCTTGGATGGCTATGACATGTGATACTGATCTGTCTGCCATGCTTTTGTAAAATCAATCTGCACTGCCTTGCCAGTACATCAGCACACAGAATAGCTTTGATGACAACTACGCCATAAGTAGGTGACACAACTGTGGACATTCTGCAACAGTCTGTGCAGTTGTCAGCTGTACCTGATATTGTAGGGCTCCCATCAATCCATCAACATGTCTTTGGCTGTGTACTGGTTCGGTGTCTGCATCACAGGCCTAAGTACGTAGTCATTTATCACATTATATGTAGAAGTAGTGTCACTGGTACTCACAATATCTTCGTAAAAACACCAGTAATTCCCCAGAGTTGATTTGGCCTACTGGTCTATTGCAGTGAACTGTAGTTGAGAGGGTCCTGGGACCAATACTTGGCAGGGGTGTCTTTTTTCACTATTGTTACATGACTGCACTGCATGATATATTTACAAAAGCAGTAACAACTTCTGAAAGCTGAGTGGGCCTGGTAGTGTGTTGCTCTGACTGTAGTTCATAAGATCCTGTCCTGGGTTCAATATTTGGCAATGGTATCTTTTTTCTCTAATGTTACATGACTGTACTGCATGATATATTTACAAAATCAGCAGTAATTCCCCAGAGCTGAGCTGGCCTAGTGATGTGTTGCTCTGACTGTAGTTCAGAGGGTCCTGGGATTGACCCTTGTCAGGGCTGGTTATTTTGTTGCTGGGCAGGACAATGTCTGAATCAGATAAGGTGATTAAATCAGTTTTAAGTGGGTTTGCATGGGTTTGTGGTACGCACTGTGATGCTAAGCAGCTCTTATCCCCACTTAAACCCTCAATATTTTCAATAAAAGGAAAGAAAAAAGGGGTGATAGGAAAGTTGTGAAATGGGGGCAAGCAGGGGAAAAAACAATATGAAAGGCAGCTAGGGATGTGCAGCATGGGTGTAGGAAAGGACCATAGCTCTCCGTTTCATGTGCAGCAACAGTTGTGCATGATGTGGGCAATTTGGAATTTGAAGCCTCACACCCCACAGGGAGGGGTGTGAGCAACATAACTTTGTTGATTAATTGATGGGATAATTGATTCATGGCAGTGTATGTGGGGGTGAAATAGAGAGCTATGTATGGACCGGAATTTTTTTGGGGGACAGATGCCCTTTTTTAAAGTGAGAGTGGGATGTTGGGGAAGGGTTTTAGGTACATTTGGGGAGGTAAGTTAAGCATGAGAGGTTGCTTTTGCAGACAGACAAGACAGCAGACAGAAGTAGTGTATGACACATGATGGGGTAAACACCTTCGACCTGGAGGCAGGTTGGGAATCGGAGGACCAAGTGCCCCCAGACACCAACAGTGGGACTGAGATCCCCATCCATGGCCACTACCCCGTTATGGCCCTGATAATAGCTGTGCTGTGTGCTGGGGACTGGGGCCAGCCTGCCCCTTGATGTCCACCAGTCTGCCCTCAATCTGGTGCAGTCTATCATCATGTCACATTGGATGACCCTGCCCATCATCATACCTGAAACCTGATTCTGGGTGATTTTCTCCTGTCTGCACCAGCACTCAGGAGGGGATAGGCCCCATCTCCTGAGGTGGTTTAACCTGAGGGTGGTGCAGGACCAACAGAAGAAGCAGCTCCTAGTTGGGTCCCAGACATGCTGGGACCCAATGTCATGGCCAGATTAAGTGAGATAGGTGGATCAGTCAGAACATGGTGACCCAATCATGTTATGGTGTTGAGGTTTGTTAAGGTGTATTGGTTAGTCATGAACAAAACATTTCAGCAATTGTTATAACAGCATGCATAGGTATTCCAATTGACCCAGAACAATAGAATTGCATAGCATACAGAAAACAGGCATAAATGGAATAACATTCATTATTTTAACAGCATGCCAGTAACAATTGTGGTAAATGGCCAACAACGGTGGAATTTCAACAAGGCATGGCAGTATGCAACCATTGAAATATATAACCAATAATACAACACAAAGCCTGACATTAGGTTCCGAGAACAACATATGTGGAAATGAAACCATACCCATGGTATAAGAATGATAATTTGTGATGCAGATAAGGGTTGGGGGGATAGAAAAACATTTGATTAACAACTGTATAGGTATTCAACAGTACTGCCGAATACTCTACAGATTTGCTGTTACTTTACATCTACATGTGCCCTATAGCTTCTGTAGCATGTGAAAATCTCTCAAGCTGTTGACATGGCATGGTATTAGCCAAGCTGCAAGAACTATAGGTACATAACTACAGGGGATTCGTACATGTCAGGGTAACATATATGACTAACAAAGTGCACCCTACACTGATGTTGTGTGAGTGTGCTAATAGCATACTTCAACTGGATTTATATCTGTGTACAAGGTTGTTGGCAACAGTGATCACTAGTTGTGATACTTGAGAGACATGTATCATGCACAGTGCATGGACTATATACCTATCTTGCTGTCATTCATAGGCATGGTAGACATTAGTATACCCTTCATATAGTTACTACAGACATTTCTTTACCAGTAAGTCCTGTGTGGAAATATCTGTTAACAGTAGTGACTGTTTCTATTAATAGTCAGTACTATTTGTCTGTTACTATAAATACATGTTACTACTGGTCCCTGAATTCAAACCCTGGTCTGTGTGTGGAAAAATAACATATGTATTGCTTATCACACTGAGCTACTGGGCCATTGCTGTGTGTTGGTTGACTGACATGTTCCTAGATCTCACCTGCCGACAAAGTCTGACCTGGTAATATCGATAGAGTGTCACAGGAGACTGCAGTGACAGCTGAACATACATGCATGAGATTCATACATGACAGAGATAGTAGGTGAAGTGTGTTTTAATACTTGGAATGAAGGTGTAGACAATTAACCCATAGTGGATGGAAATATGTGTGATCGGTACAGACCATATCAGGGTACTGGGATGCCGACCTGACCCATATATACTTGCAGATGCTCTATTTGGAGTCTACAGCTACTACTGTGTCATACTTGCCTGCATCAGCATACCTATGTTCAGGAATGCATATAGCTGAAATGCAAAAGTTAACATCAGACATTCCCGATGGGAAAACACTATAATACCTTACGCTTTACTATTCAAGGTTCACATGTTAGTTCATAACATATGTCAAATTGCATTCTATGCTTTAGTACAGCTCCACATCTACACTTTAGCATAACAGTTCTTTTGCAGCAAAATGTCAGTCACTTCATGGTGTATACCCATATTTGCTAAGCAATACCCGTAAAATTATATTTATTCAACAACAGAACAGAATACACACAATTGGTAGAAGACAGCTTTACTGAGAGTGACATGACAGTCATTGGTATACATTTGACAAACTTTATTGTACTCCAGTCTAAATAATGCATGCATTGAAGGTGTACTGTTATTACAGAACATATACAATACTAGCACTTTTATCTTGACAAGTCTGACTGCAGTTGTACTATATTTATACAATACTAATACTTTTACCTTCACAAGTCTGACTGCAGTTGTACTGTATTTCCTATAGATCATGAATGGATGTAATTTATTCACTTCACATTTAGAATGCTAATGTATTTTATTACTAGATCATTAGTATTAATACCGTATACACATGTCATTACTACACATTATTCATGTTCTTGCAGTACAGTCAGAACAGAATATACCTACTGGCAGTTACTACTGTACTCTTTATTATTTCTATTACTATATATTGCAAGATATATCTGTACTCACCACACTCCTGTGCCCTGTGTGAGCCTCCAAGTTGTGATCCCTCTCCTCTGCAGCTGTGGAATGGGAAACACACCATTATGTGTACCTATGTGTACCTGTCTATCAGATATTCATACTACAATTTGATAAATCACCAGTTGATATACTTACAAACTTCGGGGGAATTCTAGTGCTGAGTATCTTGGATCCACTGGGCCAAGAGTCCCCCATTTCTTCACTTCAGGTCATCATAATGATAACGCACCTGCTCACCAGTGCGGGGGATTCCAGTAGCATTGGTGAGGTTATGTGCCAGATGGTCCCAAGCCTCAGACTTGCATTCAGAGCCCTGCTACTGGCCCTGCAGCAGTCTGTCACCATGGTCTTTTCATGGAGCCCAACAATGACCCTGGACTCCAACATTCCCCAGTGCTGTGCCTGAAAGTGGGCTCCCTCTCCAATTCCAGCCATAGCTCCTGCAGTGATTAAACTCCAACAGGTTTTGGCTATAGTCCCACCTGTGCAGCTTAAATAAAGCTATTTTCCTGCACTTTGCCACCATTGGACCATTTTTAAAAATGCTAAGCTCTGCTTAGCAGTACGCAAACCCACTAAGCTGAGTTGAGCAGTGCTTAATGTGGCAAATGCTGAGCGATTCATATCGGTGCACACTCCTGCTTAGCTGAGCTGAGGACTGCTTAAACTGGAAGTGCTAAGCACTGGCCAAATCAGCTAAGTGAAGCTGAGTGTTGCTAAATACTGCTAAAATAGGTCATGTTTGAGCATTGCTTAGCTTGGCTAAGCAGTTCTTAGCAAAATGTAGCTAGGTGCAAACAAGATTTTTACATAATAAAAAATATGTATTGACATTAATTATTCATTATTGATACTTTATTATTATGTGTATGTATTTTACTTTACATAACTTCACCCTATGTACTTCAATTACTTTACCTTGGGGTGTGACTGTACTGTATTGGACACTTGTGTTTAACTGGAGGTTTTCACCACATATCTCCACTGACACTGGGATTGTGGACCAGCTGCACTAAACTGGCTAACAAATACCAATAACTATGTCAGTAAAAAATTAAAACTGTATATAGAAATGCTTTCTGATGTAAAACCTGAATGGTCTGTCTGTATTCAAAATGTGAGCCTAATGCACACAAAGCCATAACTCTTAACCATTCAGCTAACTTGGCTGTGAAGTTTTCAGTTATACATTTTTATATAGATTTTCATTATGTTTAAGCACTACTGAGTGACATGCCATGCAAACCCACTCAGCTATGCTTAAACTTGACCTTTGCATAACAATTAAAAGCAACCAGTTTCTATTTTTAGATGTCTGCTACATGTTTATTGCTAAGCGCCATGTTGCACAAACACACAAATAAAAAAATAAATAAATAAAATAAAAAATGTCAAAATTACATTCTCTCATTTAATTCCAGTGCTGTACGGCACTCTGACAGTACAGGTGGTGTGTTATGGACACTGTAACACACCCCCTGTGCGACATAAATGGTAATAATTAGAAATAAGTGTCCGACAGAACTTTTTAAAAATCTTTTAGTGCTGTGCAGCATTGTGACAGTGCAGGTGGTGTGTTACAGACACAGTAACACACCCCCTGTGTGACATAAATGGTAATAATTAGAAATAAGTGTCTGAGGATATTTTATTTAATCTTTTACTGCCGTATGGCATTTTGACAGTGCAGGGTGTGTGTTACAGACACTGTAACACCCCCCCCCTATGTGATATAAATGATAATAATTATAAATAAATGTCCAAGGACACTTTCTTTAATTTTTTAGTCTGTACAGCACTTTGACAGCACTGTAACACACCCCATAGCACTAATTCAGTAACCATGTACACGGCTCCCCCTCAATAGTGCACCTTCATTAATATGCAAGGTGCACTGCTGAGAGGGAGCTGCAGACACAGACACCATTCACTCTGTGTAGGGCTTTCACTATTCTTACACAGTTTATTAAATCTGGGTGATATATATATATATATATATATATATATATATATATATATATATATATATATATATATGTGTGTGTGTGTGTGTGTGTGTGCTTTTTCATCGATTTCCTTACTTTTTTCTTTTGTACTTGTCCCTTTGATTTTTTTTGTGTTTTACCCTTTTACCAATAGAATTATTTTTTTCTTTTACTATCACCCAACTTATATCTTCTT
The DNA here is from genome assembly GCF_019279795.1 of Protopterus annectens. Classification (NCBI taxonomy): domain Eukaryota; kingdom Metazoa; phylum Chordata; order Ceratodontiformes; family Protopteridae; genus Protopterus; species Protopterus annectens. The sequence continues at coordinate 571,531,981 of NC_056738.1, read as the reverse complement.
CATCACTTATCAAAGAATCTTCTTCTATGTCCACTTTATTATTCTAATTTTTCTTATATTTCTACCACTTCTAACATTTCTTCTCTTTGCTCATTGTCTTCCCTTTCTTTTTCCTTTCTTTTATTTTCGTTTTTACGATCCATCCAAAAATGTCCAGTTTTTTTACATTTATAACATTTCAATTTACTTTTTTAGCATCATACCCAATTTTCCTACAAATATAATGTATTATTTTATCCCAGTTACTTATCATGTCTTTATTTTCCAGTATTTTGCAATGCTTTTATTCCCCTCCATGTGTATCATACTTGCTATATGTATAATTTTTCCCTTTCTATTTATTACACAATAATACAACCTCATACACAGTCCACAAACCCCATTTATTGTAAACTTTAGTAATGTCCACTACTTCTTTACATAAAGTTTTCAAATGTCCTTTCAAAGTCTCTCTTTTCTCATCTGTTTGCAATTGTACATACATTTTCTTTTTTGTTTCACTGTTAATTGTTTTTATCATATAAAGATTCAATGGGTTACAGTCTTTCTTTTTATCATATTTTCTAAGAAAATTTTCCATTGAAAGTACTTTTATAAAATGTCTCTTTGTTAAGAATAAATGCTCATATACTTTTACAACCAAAAAAACTCTTAAATTGTCCTATACTGCATACCTGTCCATTTCTATGTTTCTTTACTTTAGTCCTTAATTTGTACTTTCATTTTTCATTTCATTCTACCTTTTTCTTTTCTGATGCTCCCCTTTTGCCTTATTTTACTTTCTCTGCATATTTTTTCTTTTCCGTCTCAAAGTTATTCTTCAGAATTGTCTCTGCATCCTCCTTTTGTATTTTCTCCATAATGTCACCCAAGGAAATGTCTCCTTCATTTTCTAGCTCACTCTGTATCACCATTTCTTTAAGTAAATCATCCCACAGCCTTCCAGACTGGGGGATTGTAATTATATAGCCACCATTTGCTGATTCATCTCCATTAGACAGATTTCTTTGAAACATCTCAGAATCCTGCATGTATTCTCCAGTCTCAGTGTTGGCTTTCTCCCCCATTCCTCTTATCACTCCATTATCTCCTTCTCTCTCTTTCTGCCTTCTGGTTTCTCTGGGCCCCCTCTGCACTTGAAATGGAAACAGGAAGTGCTCCTGAAAAATGGATCCTTCTTGCAACAATGATGAGAAGGTGTTCTTTATTGATAACATATTTACATTCCCCCAGATTCATGAAGCTTGCTCCAGGCGCAGGCATAGAGTAGGCGGCATAATGCCAAATATGTCCGCCGAGCGATTCAGGTACGAACCAATCCCACGTGCACTACCAGCGTATGCCAGAGCTACGCAGCCCTCAGCATAGGTATGCAAATCACCCCATGTGCAGTGTCGCACCATGCTGATGAAGGCATACAGCAATTCATGAAGTGGTGCAGGTATAGCGCAAGCCCATGGAAATGTAAACCAAAAAACACGGTTTACATTTTCCCAAACAGAACATCGGAGTTATGGAAGCGGACCACACACATGTATTGCAAAGTTAACATATGCCAATGGAGAAATACACAGCCAATGGCACAAGAAAAGATGCACAACACCTAAAAAACAACATTTAATGTCATGTCCACAGTAACGCACAGTACAACCTCAGGGCATGTGTGTGCAAACAGGAATACAAAGGAAATATATAAAAATGGCAGAAAATCGCAATGAAAGACAAATCAGGATTGCACCATAATATGCAATGGTAGGCATGGCACACCACAAGCAAGGCACAAGGGTTGCCAGGGGCCCGCGACAGTGTTTGGCGCTGTAACTATGAATTAGTAGTCAATGCCATGCAAATGAGGCAGGTAATACTGAATCGCAAACGTCCCGCCAGATTAAGGATGTACCTGACGGTGCAGTGCTATAACACTGAGGAGTGTATCAAAGGAGATACATGACATCAGCAGAGGGGTGTGCCACCGTATCAGTAAGCACACTGTAGCAATGCAAATCTGGCCTGGCCATTGCTAAGCAAAGCTGAAAGACAGGGGTGGGGAGGAGGGTATAGCACCATTTAGCTGAGAGCACACATGGTGCCTGAAAGCGCATGTGTACGGGGATGAACTGTGCCCTAAACCCAGTAAGCGGATGCACGCGCCACGAACAATAGTACAAACAGGAAGGTCATGGGAAGAAAAGAAGGAAATGCCAAAGCAGGGTAATTGGCGTAGTAATGAGCAATTAACACCAATCAACACACGGCGGCCAATCAACGGCAGTAGACAAGCCTGCATGCAGAAACCTGCAGAACAGGATAGGGGAGGCATAGGATTGCAAAGAAAGGTGTGGAGGACCTGGAATGCAAAGATAGGAGAACTGTCATAACAGAGTAAAGCAAACCCACAGTAGATCGGCAATAGCACACATTACCCAAGATAAGCCAGGTCTAGGAAAGTACAAATGAAAGCAGGCAGCTGGATGCATGCCAGCAAATGGTAGGTGTAACATGCACAAATGTAAACGGAAGGGCAGGAGGTAAGCACGGCATCCAAATGTAATGCAACACCAAAGGCAGCACAATAGCGGTTTTGTAAATAAAACACAGAAGATACCCTGTAGCCACAATCGTACATACACACCCTATGACATCATCAGTGTTCACAGCAGAACAGTATAAAGTGTGAAAGCACCCAACACGCACCTGTGTATTCCCAAACCCTGCACCATAGGTGTAAACAGACGGGGAACTTTTAAAATGTACATGTTGGGAGCTGCCATAGCTGTGATTAATCAGCATGTGTTACAGACCAACAGTGTTGTGGAGGATGATGCCGACAACCACCGTAGCCCTCAGAGGAGGAGAAGAGTGTTCAGACCAAGGGTAACCTACCAGGGGCTGCATGATCTGGAGATAGTAGAGCATTACAGGGTGGACAGGGACATCTTACAGCAAATAGTAGAGCTGTGCCGGCCATGCCTGAGAACCAGAAACAACAGAGGGGAACCCATCCCAGTGGACATGAAGGTATGTGTAAGCTTGCAAATACTAGCCACAGGTACATTTCAAAGGCCAACTGGAGATATAATGGGGATCTCACAGGCATCGGCATCCAGGGTACTACACCAGTTCCTGGATGCCATGTTACCTCATGCCAATGAGCATATACACTTCCCCCGAACTCAGGAGGAGTTGGCCAGCAATATGCGTCACTTCCACCATGTGGCAAACTACCCGGAGGTACTGGGTGTGATAGACTGCACACACATACAAATTAAGTCACCACCCAGTGAGTATGGTTGGCACTACATAAACCGCAAGGGATTCCACTCCATCAACTGCCAGGTCATGTGCAATGCCCAGGGCATTATCATGGATGTGTGTGCTGGCAGCCCTTGAAGCTACCACGACTCCCATATCTGGCATGCCTCACAGCTGTATCAGGTATTTGTCAGGGGGGACATCCCACAAGGTCACCTTGTGGGGGATGCTGGCTATGCACTGGAGCCATGGATGATGACCCCCATCAGAAATGCACACACACCAATGCAAGAACACCATAATGAGGCACACGCACAAACCAGAATCATCATAGAGTGTGTGTTTGGGATGCTGAAATCACGGTTCCGGTGCTTGGACACATCTGGTGGAGCCTTGCAGTACTCTCCAGGCATGTGTGCCCACATCTTCATAGTATGTGCCATGCTACATAATATGATCCTGTGGAAACAGCTGCAGCAGGGTCATAATGGGGGAGGGCCTCACAGCCCACTGCAAGTGCCAAGGCCAACACAGGCACAGAAGGATCCAGACCACGGACACACTGTGCCTGCCCCAGTAGGCAGACGGAGGCGTGCCCAATATGCCTATGCCTTGGCAAAGAGGGAACGTATAGCACATACCTTGACAGTGTAGGCTCCCACGGACTGACACCCCTCCCCACCTGCACACAGTAACATGGATGGCGCGCAAACATGACTACCTGTAAATTGTGATGTATAGGTGACCCACTGTGGAATTCTACATAGGCAGCCCTCAAACATTGTACATGCAACAGCCATGGGAACACGGAACTGTCAACACTTGAACAGCATATGCGCCCATCAGCATCTGTCGGTGCCATGTGTATAGGTTCTCAGGTACATCGGTAGGTACACACCTGATTGTCAGAGGCAAAACACCAAACGGGGCAAACAGTGACACCCATCACCACAACATTGAGTAAGCAAATGTCGCGTACTGGAGCAGAGGCAATCGCGGGAGCACATGTGTGTAAGCACTGTCCTACACACAGTCATCACAGATTACCCGCCGCGTTACAGAGGGGCTCCACAAAATGTAATCATGGATGTAGTGTCAAGGCAGGGGATGTACCCATGACAGGCATTAATCACCCCGGCATGCTGCATCCACGGTTGTATGAAGGTGTAGCAAATTATCGGGTGTACCTAATTGTGATATACATACCCAGTGCTGGAGTACAGCCAGTAAACATCACATAGACATACCATTAACTGGACCCATCAAGTTGTAAACTAATGGAGTCATCCATGTGAGTGTAGTGTGGAGTAACTGCTGTAGTGTACTGCACAAAAAATTTACATAATTCGTGTACAACCCCCAGATGTCCAAGTGGTACATGTAGTGACTGTCGTGCATGTTCCCGGTCCCACGTCCTGCAAGGGATGTAACATAATCCTAACGGCATGGGTAATGCAGTCCGGATGCAGGTCATCAGAATATATGTAGCACACGTTAGCGGGAATAAGCATCGCCCACAGCTGGTAAGCGATGTTTAAATACGACTATACGGATATGAGCGAAACAGGGCTAAGTGTCACCGACCACTGTGCAGATCACGGTCAAAGATGTACAGAACAGGTGACACCAGCATTAGTCACCCCTGAACAAATAGCGCCTGCTCTGAAGGGTAAAATGACCACTGCCAGGAGTGGTACAGGCAGTCATGTACACAATCACCCAACACTATTGCTAGGCAAGATGTATGTACGGTAGGGTTGCCACAGTTCAAATGACCAATGTCGGACATACGCCAGATGTCAGCAGGATGACACACACCCAGCCAGGACGAAAACCAGAACAACAGTGTTTTGCATAGATAAAAAGCTTATAGTTTAGTAATGGTCACAGGTACATGTTCCGTGTCCTGTAACATGTAGGCGGGTCAGATACAGACTAAGGGTGACATACAACAATGACATAAACTATAGGGAATATGTTTGTCCCAAAGTCACAGGACATTTGCTATGTTCACAAATATTTCGCAGGACACAACTGCACAAAGAGGGATTGTCCCTCGCAAAGTGGGATGGTAGGTAATCTTGACCTACGGCAGGTGTGTAATGTGACAGGTACAGACACAAACATGCGGAGTCTAGGAAACACAGTATACACTGACAAACACACAATGAAAGGCGTAGCGTGCCTGTCACCACCCCTGTCCAAGATATGTACATATATATATATATATATATATATATATATATATATATATATATATATATATATACATACATACAGAGATATATATATATATATATATATATATATATATATATATATATATATATATATATATATATATATATATATATATATATATATATATATATTTATATATATACATATATATATATATATATATATATATATATATATCTACACATATATAATACAGATAGAAAGGGTGATAGTGTGATATATGTCGATATACAAGGGGTCACTGGCATCTGCAAATATATAGATAGGTCGACGACATTCTAAACACCTTTGAGGTACAAATAAACAGGATACCGCCAACTATGGAACGTGTCACACACCGACACGCGTAACCAGGAGGATGAAAGACAGAAAGAACACAGTACTGGAACAGTAGAACCACGAGCAATAGGACGATAGTAAGGACATGTATTCACTTCTGTCGGCAGTGCAGACCACGTAGGTACCATGTACAACTGTGGTTGTGTGTGATGTAGCCTGTGTATGTGTGTGATGAGGGTGCCATGTGTGTTCCCGTGTGACTAACGTGCGTCATGTGTGTCCGCATAGTGTGTCTGTAGGTGGCAACTCAGAGGTAGATGACTACGGTAGGTGCGGGTATAGCTATCCGTAGACATGTGGTAAACACCTGTCCCACATCGGGAGGGATGCCCCCCCCTGGGCAGGTGTGTCCTGACATGAAACATTAGAAAGGGCAACTGTTCAGAGTGTAGGACATTAGTATGTCCCACATAATATGCAATAGTTGCAGGAAATACTCATGCCTGTATGTAAGAAATGGAAATGTTACATGCAAACCGATACATAGTGAAGGACCAAGAACAATAGGTTTGTAATGAGGATAAAAGTATGTGCTATCCCGTATACTGACTGTGGCCATTTGTCAGCCTGTAAACACCACTGTCTGACCCGCAAGTGTCCAACTATGGCCATATGAAAAGGTGGCAAGCCATGTGACAGAGGGTCTGACACCAACACCACTGCAATGACAGCAAATATCTGGGGCAGACATACACAGGATAGCGTTCATTTATAAATATCTGTGCACATATCGCCGTACATCCGGAGGTATGGAAGTATCAACCGCACCTGCATACCATATTGAAACCAATTAACAATGGCCCACAGTAAATTCCCATAATAGAATTCTATTAAGTGATAGCACAGTAATTAGGGAAGTGGCCCACACACATATATATGGACTACGTAGAAATGCAAGCCCCACAAAACCGTATATGCTACGTACACCCGCCTACATCCCCCACACTGTAAACAATAGCAATACAGACCGTAACCACAGCCCAAACATCTAGTTAGTCAATTACATCTGCTGAACCATTGACATACCTTGTGAGAGACATTTAAAGGTGCCATGCAAAATTGTATCCGTCATATAACGGATCAAATGGCAATGTTACAGGTGTTTGCAATAGTCCTTTATGAGATGGGTGGGATGACAGGTACAGTCACAGGTAGAATCCCACACAATCCACGGGGGACATCACCCCAAAATAGACTTGGCTCTACACAAAGCAGTTGCAATTACACACAACAAAACACAATACAGGCCGTCTCCCCGAAGGCAGGGCAAATGACCAATGCCCAGGTGGAGAATTTAATTATACCCCACTGCTGCCGCGTAATTGGTGAATGGTGTAGCTGCACAGCTGAAGTGCACATAATTAGTCACACCGGACCACCAATTGGTGGCAGTAAACCAGATGTTGCAGGTATAGATGTATATAAGGATGACTTGCCAGATATGCAAACTGTATGCTCATACTGTATAACAGTTGAAAGAGTGATACAGAGGAGCGAGATAGAGACAAAATACCAGAATGATATCAAGGTATGTATAACACTAACTGTATGTATAGTATGTTCTGAATTATGTAATGTCAGTGTATGCATAGCCTGGTTTGCAGTAATTAACAGTGTCTGCCATGCATAAAGTGGGGGATGGTATTTATGTAGTGATGTCTCGCTGATCATACCAATGCTTGTAGAAGATGTGCATCCAGCAGTGGGCCACACGGTAAACAGCAGACACCACAAGGGATGCAACATGACGGCGTTAAATAGAACAATGTCATACGACCAGCCGTCAGTGGCAGGGTATGTCCAATAAGTACGTGCCATAGCAGGGGATAGTATATGTAGATATACTGTAACAGTACGCATGTGTATGGGCATATAATGTCAATGACATGTCTAAGGTGGACCCTCTGTGCAAGTAATGGTTGAATTATGGGATACCATGTAAAACATGTGTAATGTATAGTATAGTAGATTGATACGTCAGATATGTTACACAGGAGAGCAGGCATATGATGCATAACAAAGGTATAATATAGTGATGTGAGTACTATGTAATTAAGATATGTATAAACAGTTATGATGACATAACTATGTACTCCACTCTGTGCATTTGCAAAGGACGCAAACATTACTCCCATACTAGAATAGTGGAAGAAATGTGACAGACAAACATGAACATGATTGGCGTGTACAATAACAGTAGACATATGGCCCATAGTCACGGGACATTGTAATAGCGTGACAGCCAATCTAACTGGAAGGGCTATACCAGTAACCATGCACAAAGGACATGTAATAGCTGCACAGGTTCATAGTGGTGTACCATGCAGTCTGGCAAGTCAATGTGTAACAACAACTACAGTGTGCACACCAGTGGCACCTCTCCAGCTTAGTGTCCTGTGAACAGAAGAGCCATGTATAACCTGCATCACTGCACAGTACAGCCACTGTAGTGATCCCTGGCGTACATGTGTCCACCATCCAGCAAGCGAGGTATCATATGAACACTGCTACTGACTGTCCATGCGTGATGTACATAGGAAACATGTCCCAAAGCATGGTGAGTGTCCGGTCTGGGAATGCAACCCCCAAGCACATGCCACATACAGTCGCATGTGTGCACATATCCATGAGCATCATGGTCATAGTGGCTATTGTGTATGTTGTGTATGCGGAGTATATCCATAAACATATCTGCAGACATGGGCCCAGTCTTTGCAGCAGACGTCACCCCTGAGTATGTAGTCTGCAAATGTGTACAGATGTGGTGTCTGTACATAAGCCGCATACGTCACCAGGTGTAGCTCAATAAACATCATGGCGTTTTAATGTTGGGGTATGTAAAGCTGTTGTGTAAGGTACACCCTATGCGGGGTGTTGTATACGTCTGGTGTTCAGAGGTACAATGGGTGCCTATGTACCAGCTACACACCCAGGACAGACATGTGTGAACATGTGGAAGGATATCCATGCCACAGTGGCAATGTGGTAATCACAGAAGTGTGTGCAACATACATGTGTCTCACACACATGTACAATGCAACATGTATGTAGGGGAATAACACCTATGTGATAACCAGTGGGAGGATGGTGTACTGCAAAGGTGATGTACCCACCAAGTGTCATGCAGGTAGAGGCCATGATGTTCATATCGGTATCTGTCACAGTGACACCCGTATGGATGGGGTCTGTATCAGCTGGTGGAGCAACAACGGTGCTGGGTATGCAGTGGTCTGTAAAGCTAGTCAGGGAAGTCCCCTCAGTGGTAGCCTGTACCTCAGGGAAGCATATACCGAACATGAGGGCCCCATGACTGAGGACTGTGGTAAGCCAAGTGTAACTGGATTGCAGTATGTGATTTGGTATGCCACCCTCAGTGTGTGTGTCCCGTCCATTAGCCACATTGAATAATATCCGGAGACATATGTTGTGATGTGCAGGTGGATGTGTATGTAGTCAATACCAGAATGGAGAACAGTGCTGAATGGCAGTGAGAGGGCAATGCAGGCTGTGTGGACACGCTTGTCATCATCAACAACTTTGGCGACTGTAGGAAAGGTGTTCAACAGGTGTAGGAGGCATGCTGTGGCCCCAACAAGACCAACCCAGCTGGCATCAAAGGACTAGGGCACAACAGAGACTCTACGAATGATGTCCATGATTATGTGCCCTATAGCCATGCATAACAGACCAGTGAGGTGTGTAGGGCAATAGTCCCAGTCGTGCAGTGTGGCGCCACCTATGGGGAGTGTTACAGTCGCTGTGTGCCAGTCAGGGACCACAATGTCTGGTACAAGGCTATTACTGAATATGGTGTCCCAGTGGGGAGAAATGCTGTTCAGAGTTATGTGGACATCACAGCCTGGGATATTGCAGGGTGACAAGGGGCCTGTGTCCTAGGACATATAGAGTGCAGGTCAGTACTGTGTAGGTGTGACTGCAGGTACACCGCAATGTACCTGCAAGGAATGTGGCCCTGCAGGGAGTGAGAGGGTGTAATGTTAGCAATGAAGCCATCAGACAGGATGTTGCCAACATCACCTGTTACTGTCATGTTCCAGAGTGACAGCTGCATGTGTGAGCAGATGTGGGAATTGCATATGACTACTGACATACCACCAAAATGTCCTGTGGTACATCTCGGAATGTGTCGCAGTAATGTGTATGTAGCTAGTTATGGTGTATGTGATATGGGATCCTGTGGCCCTACCGAGGCTGACCAGTGAGTCACCCCACCCATGGGAATGTACACCACTGTGTAACAGCCCCCACCTGATGTTGTAAAGTATGTCCATGGGATTGCACCCCCAGAGTGTCGTCTGTATTCTGGTGTGTACCTGCATGGCTCTGTGTGGAATAGCATGAACCACATTGTCGTGTACGTGCTATTGAAGTGCACTGGGGTATGTCTCAGCATTTGCATGTGCATTTTCCACCTGCACGTGTGTCACGACAACAACTACCGCTGTCATACGACATCTGTAGTTGGTGTTGTAGTACTCATCTACTGTGTATGCCATGAAGTGTGTGGTGCCGGTATGTGGCTAACAAGGGTGGGTAGCAGATGTTCAGATTTCCCCAATAAGGGGACAACCGCAGGTGTTGAACAGCAGTCACATGTTGGCAGTGTTCATCTCAAGGATACTGTTGGTCTTGGAGGTGGTGTATGGGTCGAACCAGCTGACTCACGCACAGTGTACGCCTAATGTGTCAGTACATGTGCAGCTATCACAGTTGGGTGTGGGTTACTGTCAGTCTCACATTAGTAGCAGCAGTAGTTCCGGACACAGTCACATGCATGTGGAGCACCTGTGATGCATTGTGTGAAGTAACCAGCCGGGATGTGTGTACAACATAGTGGAATATGGGGACACCTCAGCTGTGGGTGTGCCAGTCCAGGTACGTGCCTGAGAGGTACGGTCTGTCTATACCCAGTCATTGCAGGTGTGCTCTGCAGAGCCAAGAGGTAGGTCCCAGTCACTGCAGAGATATTGCAGTGGTGCAGTATCAGGTGTGCCTTGCCTGCGTGTGTCACAGAGGATGATGTCAAGCATTGTGTGACATGACCACATGCTTCGCTAGCCTGTTCCCATTCTGGTGGTGACTGTTATTGGGCACTGTGCAAGGCAGGCAGTATAACAGCAGCAAGAGACCAACATGTGATCCGTACTCCCAGGGTTGACAGGTGCAGGTCAACTGTGCCACAGCATCATGTTGTTTGGCCGGGTCTGTCAAAGTGGACGTATACTAGATGCCTGTGGAATGACAGCAGAAGCAGGGACAACTGTTGGGAGTGACAGTCATTCGTAGTACAGTGGTAACAGGCCCGGATGAACGCAAAATGCTTCCCAGGGCGTGGACCACACCAGCAGGGCGACAACATTGGTGGGCTATTGCATGTCCCTGCACATATAGTCTGTGCCCTGAGTGACAACATCTGTCACACAAACATGGAAGGGGAGTCACACCGCACCTGCTGACTTGTGGCATGTGTGCATAGGTTATGTTGCAGAACCAGTTACTGGACAGCAGGATGTGAGTGACTATCGCCTTGTGTAGCCTGCTGAGTGGAACAGCAGTGTGACTGCCGACATTCACCTAAGACAGGTGTGTTGACCATATTCTGACACCCTATTGGCTGTATGTGATGGGCACACCTGTCTGTGGGCTACAGGTTGGTGTGGTTGTGTCTGGCAATGTGGGCTGTTGTCGGTGCCCACACAGAGTATGGAGGGGTACTGAACAAGGTATTTCCGTATGTGTGGCCTGTGGTGGGGATCATGTGGGACCATGTGATGTGTGGGGTGCGTTGCCAATGTTGCACAACCCCACATGACTGTCAGGTGCAGTCAGGGTTGGTGACAGTATAACCCCCAGCAGGGCTACATATGTGCATCCCCCACAGGCTGTACTGTTGTATGTTGAGAGGTGTGCATTGACTGTGGACATGAGTATAGCTCTATTGCCACATGTACGACATAGTCATCATAGTGGCAGGCAATAGCACTGGTACGTGCCAGTTGGACATGCCTGTATATAAGTGGTACGTGGCAGGTGGACAGGCCGTAGAAACCACCATGTCTCATGAGGTATGTGAGTGATGTGTGTACGACAGCTGTTGTACAGTTATCAAGCTGGAAATGTATGGACAGACAGTGTACCTGTGAGGACTGGTGTGAAATGGGTGCTAAACTAAGCAGTAGCTCATAACGTGCCAAGAAGCTCTGAAGAAGTGCTGAGCATGTCCACACATTACAGATAGGGTGTTGTATACTATCAACCCACATGTGTTGACAGCAGTCATGATTGGTGGCACCGCATCAGAACACTGCCGGGTATGGTCTGCAGGTTCATGAACCATTATCAATGTAGATGTTAGCAGTACAGATGTACAAGACAGTACGGATTTTTGGCTACAGATGCCTGTGTATGTCACAGGAGTGTTCTACTAGTGGCCTGTTGACAGGCTCACAACTACCAAAGGTGCTACAGTGACATGTGCATATCACACTGTGTCAGCTACAGTAAACCAGGGTTAATATGTTGTACCCCACCCACATTGTAGCCCATACCACACAGACAAATGTCAGCCATCTGTGTATGTGAAGATGTGAATGGCCATGACCTATGGGCAATTGTTGTCACAGTGTTGTGAACAACACACAGAATGGGCTGTGTGTGTGATGTGTGTGACATATCTGCACATTCTGGTGGATGATATCAGCAATGACACCAGTAGGGGAATACCCCCGTACCCATTAGGAAACCCCTAGGCTGTGGTCAACAGTGTGGACACTGTGTTAGGGATGGTGTAGTGTAGTACACCTCCCTGAGCTGGAGACATCTCCCTGGCACTTTAGGTAGTCATCCGAGGTACCCATGACATGACAGGGTGGTATCCATGTGCATGGAGATCATTAGACAGGCATACACAGCACCCATGTGACCAATATTGGAATACACATCACCCTCCAGGGGTAGGGCCCATGCGTGGATGGCCAATACCAGCCTCCACAATACTCACCTCCAGTATGCAGCATGCTATCCACCTTTCATACAGACATATGCGACACTATGCTGTTAGACATGCTACATGTCCATAGCCTGATCTGAAAGACATATGTCATGGACAACCACCATCCTACGACTAGGATGGCCACATGCTGGACAGATCCCTGTGCCATACCTGTGACATACTCCCGCCATACCATGCAGCCTTGTCCACATAGCTGCACATATCACCCTTGCCATACATGGTGTGATGGCCGTATGGTAGATGTAGTATCATCTATCTGGATCAGTAATGTGTCACTGATGCCCCTCGTGGTGGTGTAATGGGTGTCGGATACAGCTAGGAAACCCAGCCCGTGCATGCTATAGCTGATAACCTTACCTGCAAATGACGTCCGACTAGCCACTGTCCCATGTCTATCACATGTGCAACACAGGTGATCCGTGGCAGGATTTTGAACAGCTGTGCATCGTAGATGTCTATGGATAAACAGATGCATGTACAGGATTCCATGCATACTTGGTGCATTGTCACTGCCCAAGTCCAGTAAGGCTGTGTCTGTGTTGATATGTGACATATCCACAGCATCTAGGTCAACAGCATTACCATGGATACATCAGGCATGGGTAGATAGGTAAGAACACCAATGCATGCAAACAGACATGTCCACATGGAGACTGACATCACATGCAGTAGGAACACTAATGAGGTGACACACATATATGGGGATGATATCTAATGCATACTGTGTGTTACATGTGTGGGACACATACATGCCAGTCATGTTAGTGCCATGTTGATTTGCAAAGATAACTGTGCGAATGTACTAGAATGTATGTGCAGCAGTATCACTGTACATGTCTGTAAATGTGACCTGTCACCTTCATCATGTCTTACAGATAATGCCGCGTACATGCCTACCAGCATATAGCCGACAGGAGGATGATGTCGTAATACCATACCTCCATGAGAACTATGAGACGTTATTCAGCCATGTGCCACAGCATACACAGCAGCAGGATGACCTGTGGCAGGATCTTCACAGGAGGGTCAACGAAGTGGGTAGCCACAACCACACCTAACAGCAGGTGCGCAGACACTGCATGGACCTCATATGTCATGCAAAACAGCGTGCCACTGCAATCGCCAGAGAACAAGGTGGTACGGGTGGTGGGCCACCAACCCAGCCTCCACTCACACACACGGAGGAGCTACTGGCCAGTCTGGGATCACCCTTGGAACAGCCCCCACAAACAGTAGCTGCCATCATGGAGGTGGGTATCTCCCAAACAATGAGCCTGGAGTTGCCTAGTAAGTCAGTACTGAACATATGGCCAGTATATCCCACGTATGTGCATGTGTCAGTGTACATCATGTAATATAACAACATATGCAAGGTATGTGGACACACATGCTTTATGCTACCCTGTGTATGCACCATACCTCCGAACTGTACAGGTAAATGCAGGATGTCCAGATGTCTGCCTCATATTGTCAGTGTGTTCCCCTTAATATCTGTCCCTTTCTGGCAAATAGGTGAGGAATGGAGTCATTAAATGATGATATACAGTTGTGTTTATGACTGCACATTCCATTGCAAACCCATGTGCATGCAAACCTATTGGTCTATCAAATATCCGGGTTAGTAAGAGCAATATGTCACAGTTGTCCCTATATGTCTCCCATTATAGTAGGTGTTGTCCACATTTATTGTTCTAAGAGGTTGAGAGGTATGGTATGCACACATGTGCTGACTATATGCTATTGTACAGGCGAATGTGTTAAACTGCACTGTGCACCCTGTGGCTGTCATACAGTCATGGATAATGTTCATACTGCTGTGTCACCCTATACAGGTACCTCTGGCATGCCGCACAGACAAGAGTCCGTTACAAGTGAGTCTATCATCAGTATCAGGCATGTCAAAGCATAGATCTATTCACCATGTGGCCAGTTAATACATGGATATACAGGTTGCATCACCCATCATCCACACAGGCCACCCATGTGCAATATATACAACTGAAATGATACACAGACATGAAACTACAGTATTTGTCATTGCTACATGTATGTCCAGCTGTGCATACAATGGTGGAGGTGTTCTACAATGGAGGCATATGTACTATACAGTGGAACAGAATGTGTGGTACACAAACCAGTACTGCACATTGAGCTGTGATATGGGCAGACCACAGGCATCACCATTGTGTTATATGCCCCTGCAAAGGTTTCACACATGGTGATGTTCCACCTGACATGTCCTAGACATGTAGCGTTTTGGTTGCAATATTGTCACAATTCCCCATAACCCATACCCCACATACACCTGTTGTCTGCATAGCCCTGTGTATGGTGACATAACCATCTATGGGTGTATGTCATATGGGACAACACAGACATGTGTGATAGATGGCCATCACATACATGACCAACACATGTGCACACATGGCCATGGGGGATGGCCAGAGACATGTAGCCACACAGAAGATGGGATGTGGATACACCCTGTCCCACTTTGTCCACACATGGTCCTAGTACAGCCATACTAGACCGATTGTACAGGTGATGTGGTACGCTGCACATCATAACTGCTTGTGCACAGCTAGCGGAGGTATCAGTGACATGTACCTCATAAGATGTGTTGAACATGCTGTCTGTGTCATAGCATGATGGTAGTCACCTTCACAGATTCCACTGACAGTGACACCAGGCCACAGAAACAGTACCTTTCCCCCCTGCCATAGGACATCACTGTTAGCTGAGCACCATGTGTGCGTGGTACATCAATGTCATGTGTGAAATGGTGACATGACAGGTCTGCTATGTGACATGGTTGCCAGGCAGCTAACATTCTGTAATCATCATGCAGGGGTGTCATCTGTATGTCCTCCAGTGACCTGACACATGATACAGCATGGTTGGGTGTGTATACACCTCAGCATCATAGGTCACAATCCACAGGTATGTCATGGGTATGCATGCAGTTCTGGATATGCAATGTGTACATAACATGCACTGTTTAGCAATATAGATGCCTCATGATGCCATGCAATGGCACAGTGTCTGTACATCACACTGTACAGCAATGTAGATGGCCCAGTCCCCTACCATGCCCATGCACATTTGCTCAACATGCATTCTATCTATAGGGCATATGGACAACACCGCAATGTGATTCCCAGTACAATGCTGTACATGTGTCATGACACCATTGTGTCAGGCATGCATGCATGTTAATGAACATGTCAGCAGATTACATGTCAAGGTCACGTCAGCCATGTGTACTGTTATCCTGTTCTGGTCCACATGGTGTATCACGGGAATGCATGCATACTACCATGATTGTGTGAATTGCTTGGATAATGATATGACACATGCCTGCTATAGTGTGCATTCCAGGGGGTATGCTTACAAACACTATTGATGTCTGAGCTGCATGCTGTCAGCTGTATCACAAGCATGCTGCATGCCATCTGTCATCTTACATGCATGGTGTGTCAGTGTGTGTGTGTGTGTGTGTGTGTGTGTGTGTGTGTGTGTGTGTGTGTGTGTGTGTGTGTGTGTGTGTGTGTGTGTGTGTGTGTGTGTGTGTGTGTCTGTGTGTCGGTGTGTCTATTGTAATGTAGAGTATTTCTTTGCATTCACAGGTGATGTAGGTGCATTACCCTCCTGTGGTCCATCTGATAGTGTCCCCACAGATGCTAGCAGTGATGAACATATGCATGAGGTACAGGCAGGGATGTCAGGGGCAGAATCTGTGCCAACGGTTGCCATCCCAGCTATGTTCCCCTCTTTCTCGCACACAGTTCAGCTGCCAACACATACTGCATCTACAGTAGCCATAGAGGAAGGACAGTCATCATTTGTTAGCATTGAACAGGAATGTGTGGTGGCTACAGAAGGTGTGTCTCCACACCATGGTGGCAGTATATTGACTGCAGATGTGCCACACAGGCATGTGGCTGGTGCTGCTCGTAGGAGGACCTCTGGCAGACATGCACCTGCAGGACATAGCGCAGCAGCTGGGATCACCAGACGCATGTTCCAGACTGTAATGGTGGCACAGGCACGTGCCGAATGGCAGAACAGAGAAGGGCAGAGGCAGCAGAGGGCTGCTATCAGTACCCTAAAGAACAACATTCAGGCATTTGCAGGTCCTCAGCAGCAGCTTGCTGATGTTCTGGACAGGCGATTGGGTGACATGGTCAGAATCCTCGACCGTGGCATGGCAATCCATGAGCGTGAGCTGTCTGTGCTGGAACATCTGGTAGGGGTGAGGCATAGGACATATGGACGTAGGCCAGCTACACCACCTAGTGCAGGTCAACGTGTGCATGCTACCTCACATGGTCGCTCCCATAGTGCCGGTAGCAGTAGCAGTGCAGCTGGTGCTGTAATGTCCACACCAGGTCACAGCAGGCCACGTGGACGTGGCCCTGGACATTCCCGGTGGGGACACAGTTCCGGTGGCCATGTGTCGTCGGACAGTAGCCATTCTGTACCTCTGCCTGGTAGTGCCCATGCAACCCCTGGCAGGCACAGGACATGTGGCCGTGTCTGGTCACAGTGAGCTGTACAACCTGGTCTGTACATTCTGGAGCTGTCCATAATACCCTTGTGTAGGCCTCACAAATGACAGAACTGTGTGCACACATACATGCACACAGCAAACACAACTGTAGGGCTCCACAACACCCACATACATACGGAACAGACATGTCCATTCAAATCACTGGCCCTTACCCGCAAACATGATATCATCCATTGGTGCAGCCTATGCCCCTGGCAAACAGTATCACCCTGTGCATATGATGAAGCCTGTGCCACATCCTTGTCATCCACACCATCGGTGCAGGGATATGCTCATATGGTCTGATGCACAGGATGAGCAGACCAGAGAGGTGTATCTAACATTACTTGTGTATGCGTATTGCGGGATGTGTATGTTGTATCGGTCATGTGTGAATACTGAGATGTGAGAGGTGTATCTCACATTACTTGTGTATGCATATTGAGGGATGTGTATGTTGCATTGGACGTGTGTGAATACTGAAAGATGTGTATGTGACATTAGTGGTGTACTGTCAACATGCACCAGTCATACCATGTACTCCAGGTGCAGCATGCATTGTGATATGTTCACAGTATGTGTCTCGGTTACAACAGTAACAGCATGTTGGTAATGCCCTGGTTCCCTCCTATAGTGTACTGGCATGTGCCTACAGGTAGCAGTGTTTGCAGTCCCCCATGTGTAACTGTGGAGTACTCACAGGCACGTATGGCAATATCAGCATGCTAAATGCACCCTGAACCCGACTGTTGGAGAGTCGGACATGACACAGATGTCCAAACATGACACAGATGTCCACACATATACTGCACCTGAAGCATGTGGTCAGTTGAACAGGCTACAGTGGACAGAGATGTGACATACATACCGGGAAACATTACAGGTATGCTGACATGGTGCAGGAGTTGTACACAGTGGTCAGGCCAATGATGACATTAGAGGCCACCTGATAGCATGAGGCCACACTGTGTAGCAGTAATACCCTGTCACAGTACAGGTACATGGCCACATTTACGGGGTCTACAGCACTAGAACACACCCCATAGTGTTCATGTGTGGACCTGTGCCTATGTTGCCATCACCCTCACAGTACTTTGCACCCACACGACGTGGCACAGAGAAGGGACATGCACAGGTAGCCAGTATGGCTGGGACCGATGGCATCAACAGGGTAGTAGACTGCATCACCATGAGGGGTTAGTGATCCTGTTTCCACAGTATGGTAGCATACACCCTCACACCAAGCACCAGACAGCCGTACATACATACACAGACACACTGTGGTGACCAGCTATGTGTGTACGGATAGCCGATGTGTGTGATGCACCACACCTGTCGACCTCTTGCTTTCCACACTGCAGTATGTACAGATCTGTACAATGGTGTACAGGGATGTGTTACATCTGGGACGTAGTCCCCACCATATGTGGCATGTGTGGTCACACAAGTGGACACACATGACAGTGCTGGGAATGATACACCTGCCATAAGATGATCTGCTTGATAGACATGCAGCGGTACTGTCCGCAGTATGTGTACCAATGCTATGTCTGGCAATTGTGTGGCTATGTGCACATGGGTGGATGTCAGTGATACAGGTGTCACGTGACTTACAGTTGGCTACACCTGACCACTGCGTATGTGTTAAGTCATCACCATCAAGTAACAGTGACATAGCGTACTGTTTGCACATGGCATGGTAGGGTGGCATGTGACACACCTGTGAGCCATCCCTGGTACACATACATCTACACAGGTGGATCACCACGTTATGTACACAGATCCCTCCATACTGGATGTACAAACAACTGCACTGTCTGTATGTCACAATATACAGGTGTCAATGATGGGGCTGCATTGCGACTGCATGTTGTAGTTGGGCATAGCTGTGGTATGGACATCGGCCACTGCACATGCGTTGTTGCTGCATGCACAGTACAGATTGTACATGTTTGTTGGTCCTACATGTGTCTCCTGTAGCCATGTTTGTATGCATTGCTACTGGTGGACATGTGTTTTGACATACATGACACATGGACTGTGGTATGATATCACGGGTGTCATGGGCGACTACTACAGGGGAATGTGTCCTCCGACATTGCTAACTCCTGTACTGTGAGCATTCAACAGACATGGACTCACCTTCCATTTGCATGCGTATGATTGCTTAGGCCACTGTTCTGCATGGGGGACAGCAAAGGCTTAGCTATGTACATATGTGTTGTGTGTGGTCCATGCACACATCCACTGCAATCACATGTTTGACATATCCAAACATGCGTGTTCGTTAATGTACAGCAACACTCATGTGTCACAGCTGTGTACCACCCGGGGCCCCTGTATGTCTTGAGCTGACCTGGTCATGTATAGTGGTATACTTGCAATGCATAACACCTATTGGAACCCTCTCAGTACATGTGTACCCATCACAGTTACTGTAGACCTCTGTACAGTCCACTGGTCATGTGTCACATGGTGTTGTGGTAATGTATGGCTGTGTACTCCTGCAGCAATGACATGGTGATGTCTCGGGGGCTACAGTCTGTGGTGTGTACATCTGGGATCTGCACCTGTGACAGCTGTGATGGCAGCTGAGCGTGTGCTGGTCACTGCATGTGTGTGACTGCTCTGTGCGTGGGGACAGTTATTCCTTACTGTGGCCTTCTGTGTCTAGACTCCATCTGCATGCAAGACAGCCCTTTGCAAATGCTAAGTGTGTGAGCATGCCCAGTAAGCTGTTGTGTAGATGGACACATATGACAGTCCCAACTGAGCCCTTGCGAGTTGAGACTCCGTCCGCATGCAAGACGGCCCTTTGCAAATGCTAAGTGTGTGAGCATGCCCAGTAAGCTGTTGTGTAGATCGACACACAGTACAGTCCAAACAGACGTGTATTACTAAGCGTGTGGCCATGCCCAGTGACACCTTGTGTCAGTGATGTCCTTCTGTGCATGGCCGTTGACATCCTGTATAGCCATGGTGGTTATCCAGCCAACAGATGTCCATTTTCAACGTCATGATGGATGCCTACGGAGTACACACTGGTCGACTATCTTGAAGGGTGTACTGTCTGTGGGGCATCCCGTGACTATGTCATGTTGTCGTGGTGCACCGTACATCTTACGTTGCCACGATCACACCACTGCCATGTGTTTGTCTACATGTACCATGGGACAGTAATATGTCTGTATGCTTTCAGACTGATCACTCTCTATACAATCCCTGTTGGCGTCCTTGTCAGTGCGGATGATGACACATGCCTAGATGTCTGCCTCTGGGACTGCTGTGCTTAGTAATCTCGGTAGCGCGTTCTGTAAATGCGTCATGCTGTAGTGTGTTAGGGTAGTTAGGTGTATGTTTGACTCCCAGCCATGCCAAGTGTGTGTGTGTGTGTGTGTGTGTGTGTGTGTGTGTGTGTGTGTGTGTGTGTGTTTCCACGCATGCTCCCATCCACCTGGGCCGCAGTCTTGCTTTTAGACGCCGCATACCACAGCAGTTACCTACCGACATCTTTGCCTTTGTGGATGATGACATGCACCTAGATGTCTGCCTCTGGGACTGCTGTGCTTAGTAATCTCGGTAACACATTCTGTAAATGTGTCATGCTGCAGTGGGTTAGGGTAGTTAGGTGTATGTTTGACTCCCTGCCCTGCCAAGTGTGTGTGTGTGTGTGTGTGTGTGTGTGTGTGTGTGTGTGCGTGTGTGTTTGCGTGCATGCTCCCGTCCGCCTGGGGACTTAGTCTTGCTTTTAGACACCGCACACCACAGCAGTTTCCTACTGACGTCTTTGCCTTTGCGGATGATGACACGCACCTAGATGTCTGCCTCTGGAACTGCTGTGCTTAGTAATCTTGGTAGCGCATTCTGTAAATGCGTCACGCTGTAGTGTGTTAGGGTAGTTAGGTGTATGTTCGACTCCCAGCCCTGCCAAGTGTGTGTTTGCGCGCATGCTCCCGTCTGCCTGGGGGCGCAGTCTTGCTTTTAGATGCCGCACACCACAGCAGTTTCCTACCGACGTCTTTGCCTTTGCGGATGATGACAAGCACCTAGATGTCTGCCTCTGGGACTGCTGTGCTTAGTAATCTCGGTAGCACGTCCTGTAAATGCGTCATGCTGTAGTGTGTTAGGGTAGTTAGGTGTATGTTCGACTCACAGCCCTGCCAAGTGTGTGTGTGTGTGTGTGCGAGTGTGTGTGTGTGTGTGTGTGTGTGTGCGTGTGTTTGCGCGCATGCTCCCATCTGCCTGGGGATGCAGTCTTGCTTTTAGATGCCACACACCACAGCAGTTTCCTACCGACGTCTTTGCCTTTGCGGATGATGACACGCACCTAGATGTCTGCCTCTGGGACTGCTGTGCTTAGTAATCTCGGTAGCGCATTCTGTAAATGTGTCATGCTGTAGTGTGTTAGGGTAGTTAGGTGTATGTTCGACTCCCAGCCCTGCCAAGTGTGTGTGTGTGTGTGTGTGTGTGTGTGTGTGTGTGTGTGTGTGTGTGTGTGTTTCCAGCTGCATGACAACAGTACATTGCTTTTACAGTATTCACTCTCCATAACATCTGTGTGGCGTCTTTGCCTTTGATGCTACTGTCTACAGGCTAGACGTGTGCCTGTGTGAATCATGTGATCCACTGATCATGGTAGCTCATTTTGTAACTGCATAATGCTGTCATGTGGTGCAGTGCTTACGTTTATGTTCTGCTCCCAACCCTGCCACGTGTGTGTTTGTGTGTGTGTGTGTGTGTGTGTATGTATCTATCTACATATATATATATATATATATATATATATATATATATATCTATATATATATATATATATAGCTATATATCTATATATATATATATATATATATATATATATATATATATAGATATATATATATATATAATGCATATTGTATATAGATATGTATGTTGGGATTATCACTCTTGACTGTGCTGCATTGTCTGTATGTGAGCACCTTGGATGTATGTACATCTGCTATGGCTCTGTGATAGTGCACATACTGTGTGCTGTAGTGATCGTGGGTTATACATGTGTAGTGACCGGTTATTGCATTGCTGGGTATTACATGGGCATTGGAAACAATGTTAGTGCAGCACCTTTGACTGGTCATATGCATATCTCGGCAACAGTCAGCAGTGGTTATTACATTGGAGTGTGAGTATGGCTCATATCCATCTGTAGTAACTGTCAATTCTGTGCACCTCAGGTTAACATTACAGACGCATGTTTATCCACAGGTTGTGGTACAGATCCCAGGACTGTATGTGTAGACATTGACAGGTGCAGGACTGGGTTGTGTTGGATGCATGGAGTGGTGTCCATGGCCAGTAATGGGGATCTCTACAGCCTGGCAGGTATGGTCTGTGACTGTCCCACAGCCTCCTGTATATGGCTGACACATGCTGTACCTGTGTATATGCAGACACACACACTTACCACAAACAGTTACGGCTATCACATACACACACCCATTGCACCACCATTGGGCCATGCAGTAACCATTGTCCCTCACACACACACACACCTACGTGTACATTGGATAGCTCTATGACAGCTCTGGACATGTTAACACCACACCCTGTGAATATGATGTCACCGGTGCCACCACCTGTGATGTGTAACATTGATGCAGGATCTGACTAACCTGCTGCTGCTGCAAACGGTGGCTTTATTCCACTGTATTGATGTTAGCATGCTGTTAACACACAGTGTGTTACTTCCAGGTGTACTTCAGCAGGCATGATGCATTGCAGCTATGACCATCACTGTAGTATAGTTTACAGCAATGTTACATCTGATGATGTAGTCTCCATCCATGTGCCATTTCACTGATGTGTGTAGTATTGGCAGCATGTGCGTCTGTGTGTGCAGTACATGTGTGATGTGTGTAGTACACATGTATACATGCTTACAAATGCATACCCGACATTACACGGGCTTCACCATTCGTACACTAGCTTACTCATTCTTCCACACGAGCACACGGGCTAACACGCATGCACACATGCTTACTTGGGCTTACTGGGACCCACGGGTGCAGACACACTGTGGGCAGGTTTGCAGGTCACATCGGTGGTATCCATGGCGTACGCCGTCAGTCTCCTCACGTTCCCTAGGATAGCTCATGACACGCCTCTTCCACTGAGTACTGACAGCACACATGTGACACTGCTCCAGTGAGGTTAGTGTTTTGTACATACACACTCATGTTGTCACCTATCTTCTACTCTAATAGTCCCCTTAACCTACACTACACTGTAGAGGCTTGGCCAATATGGCATGACATGTTGTGATTCACTATGCTCAGCCTCACTTGCCTCACATTGCCTACAAATTCTTTGTTACATCTCTGACAGAGCGCTTCCACACATAAGTACCAGTACGCAGTAGCCATGTTGTCTCCAGCTTGCCATTCATCTGCATGGCGTACTAACATCTAACTAAACCTACATTTTGTATGTATATTATCCATATGTCTTGTTTTGAAGCGCAGCACGTTCTCGTGGCGCTGCGCTACGCTTCCACACCAGGGATCGGGGGAGGACAACTACTGGTTCATTGATATCCAATGGACAAAGCCGCCACTGACCTTGGACTTGTACATTGGCATGCTTCTTCGACTGTATTCATACTGTATTTGCAGCTGTCATTGCTCCATTTAGCAATGCGCAAAACGTTAGTCGCATAACATCCGGGTACATTTCTGCACATAACTCTGCTCTTGCATGGACAGCTTACTGTTTCATGTATCGCGTAAATTACATAATTTGCATAGCTTACACATACAAATGGGGTATGTTGCAAATCCCAACATTGTCCGTGCAATTTTCATGTTACGGGCGGTCTTGCACGCCCCTGCAGGTGTTTGCTGAATAGTCTAGCAGTCATCTTTCCTTGCTGTACTCTCACTCAATCCATACACGCCGGAGGCTTCATGTATCATGGCCTAGGCTTTGCTGTGTGCTATGTCTATTTGTGGTGTATGCATGGCTGTGGGTATGTCCCACTGTCATCATTGGTAAAGATGACACCCTATAGGTACTTCCTGTAAGACTGCTGTGTCATTTGACATGTCAGCACATACCTGCGGATGAACTTTCTACTGCAGCGCTTTTCATGCCTTCTGAGTTATCTTGTGGTCAGTAATGCTGTTTCCTCAGACATGTATCTGTTTCTGATCATACCTATCAACCTCCTAGTGCAAAACATCTGTACAAAGCCTAACATGATGGGGGGACAGATAGGGGCAGATTCTACATATTGCTCTTACAAACGTAGATAGTTGACAGTATTATAGGTTTTGCATTAGTATGACCTTTCTGAGGGATTTGGGGTCTTAAACACATATGTTTATCATTATTTAATGACATCAGTTCTCAGGTATTTGGCAGACAGGTACAGATTGTGAGAGGAACACGCCATACATATGAGGCATACATCTGCACATTCATACAGTTGCGAGGTATGTTTCTGATACTGGACATCAATTTCCTTACGCCAATACACACAATACATGGTGCCATCACAGGCCAGTTACCATTACATTCCTATTGCAGGACACACCCACCCACTGGGTTATATTCCTCACACAGGCCAACAGGTGCTTATCCACACTAATTATTCCATCATGTACCTTATGTGTACGCCGGTATTTGCGCTTTCCGTCAGTGGCAGAGCTCACGTACGAGTATGGGGGACTGGACACTGTATCAGTGACACTGCATGACACCCTGAGGGACACATGTCTTTTGAATCTATTAACCTGCCACATTGACTTTCACAGGCCATACATTGTAATTCACATTTGTGGACAAACATGCTTATGACTTGTACATGTTTTGTCATTTGTCCTGACGTCTTTCTTCTCACCTGTCCACCTAGTATCACTAGTTCTCTACATTTCATTAGGACGGGTTACCTTCATACCTCTCACCTGTACACATTATGGGTATACGCCCTGGGGTTTGACCTATGATTCTGTCACATTTGTCATGATAATGTGCCTTTCTGGTAGATTGCTGGCAAGCCATGACGGACTGTGCGGTTAGGTAATCATGACTGACATTTCTATTTCATGATTACTAACTCTCATAACATTCGTATTCCTGACTACGCAATTATTCTATCAATGGTCTGACTTTGTCTGAGCTATATTTAATATAGTCCCTATTTGTCTGTCATGTACTATGCCTTAGTCCAGCTGTCTTATTCTGACATTCTGGCAGGTATGGTTACCATCTTGGTCGTACGCGTGTCCATCCATGATAATTGCCTACATGACACTGATATAGGGCCCTACGTCTTCCCCCAATGGTTTACACAATATCCTGTAGATGGGTTGCACCGTTTTGGAGAATGTAGGTGTGTGCTATACCCACATAGGTATATTGATCACTCCCATGGGGCATTTAATAGATCTGTGCCAACCAACACCTTGGCCCAATTCTGCATACCCATGATTCCCATACCTGACACACCTCCACAGTACCCATTAGACATGTTTAATGTGAGCGATAATAAAGTGTGAGGGCACTTCTGAGCACTCCCCATTCTGTGGATATCAGCTCGTATGTCATACATTCAATCGACCCATGTGTTATTACCCTTGCACCTGCTACTGTTGCATGTACAACTATATCGTAGTTGCAGGTGTGACTTCTTTTGAATCAATGACGGTTTGCACTTAATACAGGATCAATTTTTGGGGTCCTGCAAAGGACACCTATATTCATGTTTAATGTGTAGAACTTGCAGGCCCTGTCACACTGGTACTTTCCAGGCAATGGTTTGGAAACCATCGGTGTATTCTCCTTTTATGCATGTCTGTCTGTCTGTCTATCCATATTAGCTATACCGTGACCTATTCATGTACATGTGTTATATGTACAGGGACATATCTTTGTTGTGTATATATCTATTCATGTATCGTGTGTGTATAGATATATATATATATATATGTACATATATACATATGTCTGTACATTCCTCATCTCGTAATTTGCTTTGGATTATGTCTGTGGATATATGTGCATATATATATCTCCATATCATACCTTTCAACTGTACAGATTTCTGCTGCATGTACAGCTGTTTGCCTCTTATCTTTGGTCCATTTTTCATAACCTTGTGTCTATCTGGCAAGTTAGTGGCATATAGTTTCATAGTTTCATAGTATAGTACTAGGCTATCTGCCCTGGGTCATTTGTAAGCCTAGCCATAGTGATGTGGCTTTTGCCACCCCATGAAATGGTACAAAAATGTACAGAATAAATTTAGAATACTGTGCCTCTGTCTAGTAGTGACACAATGAAGGTCCCCTTATATAATAGAATTAGTTTACTGTGCCCCTGTCTAGCAGTGACACAGATGTGACCCCTGGGGTAAACTTACGATCTCCCATCCACTCATCAAGACTTCTCTTGAAGAGAGTCAGTGAGGGGCTCTGCCTAATACGAACTGGGATCTTGTTCCAAAGCATGGGAAGCCTCTGGGTTATGAATCTATCCCTCCAGCATGTCCTATTCATACTTGTGCCAAGGTTTAAGTCTTTAGCTCTCGTGGTCCTGATGGATTTGGATTTTTTGAGGTGGAGCATGTCCATCAGATCCTGATTGGACATGGCCTTGTACGTCAGGCAGAGATCACCTCTGAGCAGGCAATATGCTACTGAGTAGAGCTGAAGTTTCTTTATTCTGGCAGAATAAGACATATGTTGGAGACCCTTGATCCTCTTGGTGAGGTACTTTTGTGGTCTCTCCAGCTGTTGCAAATGCCGGGTGAGGTACATACCAAATGGGGCATTGTACTCAATCATGGGTCTGATGAGGGAGGAATATAGGGGTACAATGACATCCTTGGATCTGGATGTGAATCCCTTCATGATGAGGTGTGCAAGGTAGAATGTTTTTCTAACCACTTTGGCAACGTGGGTGTCAAATGAGAGGTCGCTGTCGACTTGGGTCCCTAGGTCTCTGATTACTTTTTCCATACTCATTGGGTTGCTGTCTATGTGATAATTTGTGGGTACTTTGTTTTTCCCAAAGGGGATGACTATACATTTTTTGACATTTAGTTTAAGGTCGTGACTCTGGCACCAGTTGTCCGTTTCTGTGAGACCTTTTTGTAGGATGTATGTGTCTGCTGGTGTATCGACTATGGCGCCTAGTTTGCAGTCATCTGCGAACTTTGTCAGCCACAGCCCTCCCATGTTTGCTTTAACATCTGAGAAATAAATGCCGAACAAGAGGGGTCCCAGGACAGATCCCTGTGGGACACCACTTGTGACTGGCTTTGAGTCTGACATTGCTCCAGCGATTTTAACTTTATGGGTTCTGTCCTTTAGCCAGTTTGCAACCCATCTAGTGACATAAGGGTTTACTTTTAAGCTGTTGAGCTTATCTATGATGCCTGAGTGGGGTATTGTGTCAAGGCCTTAGCCAAGTCCAGGTATGCTGTATGGACTGCTTTGCCCTCATCAATGGCTCTAGTGACTGTTTTGAAAAGTCAACCAGGTTTAAAAGGCAGGATCTGCCCTTTACAAAGCCAAACTGGGTGGGGTCAAGTGTCTGTAGGTCCCCTATGTCTCTGTTTATGAGTTCCATAATGATTCTTTCCATAGCTTTGCAGACCAGGCTGGTTAAGCTTATGGGGCGTAGTTTCCAGGGTCTGTAGAGGCACCCCTTGTGGAGTGGGACCACTGTTGCTGCACGCCAGTGTTCAGGTACATATCCTGAAGTAAGGCTAAGGGTAAATAGCATTTTTATGTGTGGGTTTAGCTCCTCTTGCGCTTCACGTAAGACGCAACCCGGGATACCGCCAGGTCCCATTGATGCTGTGTTTTTGCTTTGTTTAGGTGGTTCTCAGGTGGATATCTGAGACGACAGGCAGATGACATTCAGCTGGGATAAGTATTTCTTCCTTTGCGGTGAGGGAGGGAATTTGCACTGAACCTGTCAGCCAGAATGTTGGCAATATCTGTGGGTTCAGTGTATTTTTGTTGTTGTGAATCAACTCTGAGCATATCTGAGGGTTTCTGCCCAGGTTTCTAACATAGCTGAAGAAGGCTTTGTGGTTATCTTTAGTGTCCTTAGCGATTTTTCTCTCAAAGTTGGCCTTGGATGTTTTTATGAGAGAACGTAGTTTTCTGCTAATGTTGATCAGAGATGTCTTCCTTCATGGGATTTTGCTCTGACGCAGTAGCTTCCTTCTTTTGTTATACAATCTGTTTATGGCTGAGGTCCACCAGACAGGACGCTTACCTTTGGTGGAGAGGGACTTGGATTTATTTGGGATTGCATGATCCATGCATTCTTGGAGATGTCCATAGAAAGCATTTGTGAAGGATTCGGCATTGTGGGATGTGGTATCCACTGGCACAGTGGGCTTAAAGGATATCATCTCAGTCTTAAGAAGAGTGAAGTCTGCTTTTGAGAAGTTTTTCACTGTGGTCTTTTGTGCTGGGGTGGAGGTGGGATATGTATATCCAGGGTGATTAGTTTGTGGTCAGATCTCACTAGTGAGGGGTATACTTCCGGTGTAGAGCATTTTGTCCCCATCTTTGTGATGATCAGGCCTAGTATATTATCTCCCCTAGTGGGAGAGGTGACTAGTTGTTCCAGTGCATTTGAATTTATGAATTCCAGGAACCTTTGGGCTAGGCTATTAGGGCTAGAATAATGTACCCAATCTATGTTTGGGTAGTTGAAGTCTCCCAGTATGATGGTATTTTGTGATACATTCATATCCTCCAATGTCTTCAGGAAGGCTGAGTGGGGTTCTTGAGATTGGGAGGG
Source organism: Protopterus annectens (assembly GCF_019279795.1). Lineage (NCBI taxonomy): Eukaryota > Metazoa > Chordata > Ceratodontiformes > Protopteridae > Protopterus > Protopterus annectens. The sequence continues at coordinate 571,502,771 of NC_056738.1, read as the reverse complement.
TGGTCTGTAACATGCTACCAGTTGTATAGCAGTTTTGCCTATGGTTAGTTGCACCTGTATGGTCTCTGATGCTTCATGTGTTGCTACTAACCTGGTGGTGTGGGTGTCCTTGATGAATATGGACACTCCCTCCTTTGTGGTTCGCCCGGTTTGGGGCGAAAAGCATGATACGAGGTATAGCCTGGCAGTGCTGGGGTGCTCTCAGGAGCCTTGAACCAGGTTTCAGTTACTGCACAGACGTCAATGTTCTCCATGCTGAGGAGTGCATCAAGTGCCTGCATCTTCAGATTTTAGACTTCTGGCGTTGAGCAGCATTACCCTTAGTTTTTTTTCCATTTTTGTTTTCTAAGGAGGTGGGTTTGTCTTTTGAGCCTTGCCTAAAAAAGGCACTATGGGGGTGGCAAGAGCCTTAGCCAATATCCGGAAGCCCAGTGGTGACAGGTGTAAGCCATGCATTGCGAAGCAGCGTGGCTTGTCCAACATGTCATCCCAGGCAGACAGACATTGGATCCCCTTAGAATGACACCAGTACTTGAGCCAATTATTAAAGCTGATCATCTTGTCTTTGTATTGTGGTATCATTCTTGGTAAGGGCAAGATGCTGCTCAGGGTCAGGGTCATACCAGCCTGGGCTACATAATCGGAGAGCTCTTCTATGTCTCTTTTCATGTAGTCCAGGGAGGTACGTCTCAGGTCATTCACGCCAGCATGGACAATGACGGAGTCATATTTGTACTTGCTTTGGAGTGACTTGAGTGCGTGTGTTATGTGGCGGATCTTAGCTCCCGATAGACAGCTCACAGTCACCCTCTCCTTGTTCAGCCTGGTCAGCGGGACATCAGTGTGTCTGACTATAGAGTCACCTATTACTAGTGTATCAGGCAAGGTGTTTGTCCTTAAGGGCTGTGATTGATTGACACACTGATTTATTGAAGTATGTGTTGCATGTGTTTTGTTTTGAGGTGGTGGATTTTTGGATGTCTGCTTTGGGAGCCTCTGTTGTTTTGGTAAGTATTTTATTAGAGCCTCAGTATGTCTTTGTGTTTTTATGTGTTTGGTTTGCAGTTGTGGTAGGTCTATGTGGGACTGGGATTGTTGTGTGTGTGGTTACCATCTCCTCCTGTCTGGTCATGCCAGCCCTGAGTTGAGAGAGTTCAGCCTCCAGTTTGGCTATATAGTTGCATCTCTCACATGTATTTGTTTTTGTTGGGAGGAGGAGAGGGTTGTCTGTGTACATGAGACAATTGTAGCATTGTCTCAAGATACCCAGATTGACCAGCTGAACTGGAGAGGATGCCAGTAATCTACCACTCGACATGCTAGAACAGTATAATGGAGTGCTGTACCTTTAAGGGAAGTGGATATTCACAGGGGTGGTAAGTAGATGTAGTGCTTTACTTAGTACGAGAGTGCTTACTTAGTAGAGAAGTATTGAGAACAAGTGCTAGGCTTATAATATAGTGAGTAGTCTGATTATACTAAGAGTAGAGCTTCCTTAAGGGAAAATTTGAAGACCAGACCTGGCGGAGCCAGAAGAAGTTTAACCTTGTTTAACAAGCGCTGCGCTATACGCACAACCGCACAAAGCCGTGCAAACGCGGATTTTAAACAGTGAACTACAAAAGAGCTAGAAATGGTCGAAAACAACCAATTACTACAGCTTCTTGTGCTGAGGTCACTTCCTACAGGGACAGGTAGGCTGCTCAAGGCTCCCCACTCCCACTGGTGAGCAAAGAAACTTTCTTCTATCCAGGTAAGGTAATGGACAACACAGGAACTACACCACAGCTCAGAATACAGCAATGCCTGTAAACTGGTCTAAACTAGTCGAGGAGAGGCGGGAAAACAAGGATTATTTTTTTGTTTTTTTGATAGAAACACACAGAAAATGCAGAAACAGTGATAAATCAGTTACACAGGCTAGCACACTTTAGTGGGCAGCCTCAAAAGTTAAATTAAACAGACAAACAAACAAACTTTCGATCAAATTCGACTAAAATGTACTTTAAGTGCAGATTTTAAAATAATGCAGCAAACAGTTAAACAGTTCAAGCTAGTTCAGGGTAAGCTACAGAAGCTATTCCAAGTGAAAAAAAGCAAAGATACTTAAATCTAGAAAGTAGTTGCTTTTCTGAGTTTCCTGCTGCTAGGACCACTCTGCAGGGCCACGAGGAGCCTGTCTGAGCAGTATAGCCAGAAAAAAACGCCCAGAGGTGGATTTTAAACAGTGAACTACAAAAGAGCTAGAAATGGTCCAAAACAACCAATTACTACAGCTTCTTGTGCTGAGGTCGCTTCCTACAGGGACAGGTAGGCTGCTCAAGGCTCCCCACTCCCACTGGTGAGCAAAGAAACTTCCTTCTATCCAAGTAAGGTAATGGACAACACAGGAACTACACCACAGCCCAGAATACAGCAATGCCTATAAACTGGTCTAAACTAGTCAAGCAGAGGCGGGAAAACAAGGATTTTTTTTTGTTTTTTTGATAGAAACACACAGAAAATGCAGAAACAGTGATAAATCAGTTACACTGGCTATCACACTTTAGTGGGCAGCCTCAACAGTTAAATTAAACAGACAAACAAACAAACTTTCGATCAAATTCGACTAAAATGTACTTTAAGTGCAGATTTTAAAATAATGCAGCAAACAGTTAAAAAACAGTTCAAGCTAGTGCAGGGTAAGCTACAGAAGCTATTCCAAGTGAAAAAAAAGCAAAGATACTTAAATCCAGAAAGTAGTCGCTTTTCTGAGTTCCCTTCTGCTAGGACCACTCTGCAGGACCACGAGGAGCTTGCCTGAGCAGTATAGCCAGAAAAAAACGCCCAGAGGCGGATTTTAAGCAGTGAACTACAAAAGAGCTAGAAATGGCCCAAAACAACCAATTACTTCAGGTTGTTGTGCTGAGGTCACTTCCTACAGGGACAGGTAGGCTGCTCAAGGCTCCCCACTCCCACTGGTGAGCAAAGAAACTTCCTTCTATCCAAGTAAGGTAATGGACAACACAGGAACTGCACCACAGCCCAGAATACAGCAGTGCCTGTAAACTGGTCTAAACTAGTCGAGGAGAGGCGGGAAAACAAGGATTTTTTTTTTTTTGTTTTTTTGATAGAAACACACAGAAAATGCAGAAACAGTGATAAATCAGTTACACAGGCTAGCACACTTTAGTGGGCAGCCTCAACAGTTAAATTAAACAGACAAACAAACAAACTTTCGATCAAATTCGACTAAAATGTAACTTTAAGTGAAGATTTTAAAATAATGCAGCAAACAGTTAAAAAACAGTTCAGGCTAGTTCGGGGTGAGCTGCAGAAGCTATTCCAAGTGAAAAAAAAGCAAAGATACTTAAATCCAGAAAGTAGTCGCTTTTCTGAGTTCCCTGCTGCTAGGACCACTCTGCAGGACCATGAGGAGCTTGTCTGAGCAGTATATCATTAAAGATTGACGTTGGTAAATAATGACATACATTTCAGGTTACGGCTTCATACCCTTCAGAGAATCCATGCTAGTGACACACCTGTTATTCTATCCACTTTCTATGTTTGTTAGGGCAATATCTGGGGATTGTCCCTATTTGTACCAGTTGTTGTTATGGCTTTGTCCGGTTTCGTACTTTACGGGTTTAACAGGTATGAGCCATGTACATAGAACGTGGGGAAAACACCATTCATTTTCTATTCTGTGAGCAGATTACACACGCGCAGGCGCACTTGCATATCCTTATTGTGGGTTACATATGTTTCATAGATAATTGTGCTTCCCTGAACTTTCATAATTCTGACCGTAACAGTTACATATCTGTATTCCAGTTTACGGACTACTGCGAAACACACGTTCACCTTTACATATTTAAATGTGTGTACTGCACGAACGCTTTCATTACACTTTCAAGTTATATGTGCAGTGGTCGTAGGTCAACCGGGACTGCATTCACGTTGGCCAGATACCGGAACCACTATTCTATTGGTGTTCTCCCTCATTGATATGCATACCCATAGTACTTAGCTACATCAACATACGGCTCACCGCTTCACCTACGACACAGGCATCCATTCTCCTGCTGGGAAAAAGGCAGCACTACATATTACACATTCCCTATTGCCTACTGCTGTGGACTCCAGCTGCATTGTTAATCACTCCGAGGATATGCAGAACACCAAGGCATATAGTCCAGCCACATACAGGTCTTTGATTGTCAGGGTGTTCATGTAGTGATCTGGGTTTCGTCTTGTCCACCTGGTGAATGGAACTTCCCTGGCTGAGGTCAAATGTCAGACGAAGCATATGGACAGGGATTATCTCCCTATTTTGAAGTTTTACCTGTGTTTATAGACACGGGTGTTTGGGCAACTGTCAGCAGCTTATTCTGTTGGCATTACATATTATGGGTGGGGTTGTTACAGTCCATACTCCAAGGTGAGGGGTGTTCCCTTTCACATTTGACTATTACCTGTATACAGTCATACAGGGATTATTATTTTTGGACATGAAGTGACTACAGGTATGCAGTTGTATATTACACAAGTGCGAAGGGCTGTTCCTGTAAATATGTACGTACCATACCTCTCAACCTCTTAGAGCACCAAACCTGTGCAAAACCTACATGATGGGGGGACAATTAGGGACACATTTTAACGATTGCTCTTACAAGCTTAGAACGTTGATAGAATGCTAGGTTTTGCATTAGCATGACTTTTCTGCAGGTTGTGGAGTCTTATACTCAGGATATTTCTCATTATTTAGTAATGTCAATCCTCAGCTATTTACCACAATGGTGCAGATTGTCGGAGGCACACACCAACACTATGGGGCGAACCTGTGGTCATTCTTAGGGTTGCCACCTTTTCGACTGCCCAAAGTGGGACATGTTCTGTAGAGATGTCAGATTTTCCAGGACAAAACATACCTACAGCCGTGCATAGTACTGAACTTTAACTTTTTTGTACATATAATAGCTTATTTTAGTAACATTTGAATTGCTTATGCTACTTCACATAACATATTGAAGATTCATATATAAACTAACCGTTTTATGTGACTATTAAAGTAAATTAGGAAATAAGCTCTCAGGACATTTGCTATGTCTTGATTTTTTTCACAGGACACAACTGCCTACAGAGGGACTGTTACTCGCAAAATGGGACAGGTGGTGACCTTAGTCATTCTGCGAATATCCGGACAGTTGAGTGGTATGGTACAGACCTCTGTAATACACTGTTGTGTTCTGGCACAGCAGTAGCTCAGCATGAAAGACTGCAGTCGGAACGTGCTGACAGACAGTTGGGTTTCAGACTTCATACTCCAGACATTAATGCCAATGTGCAAACTGTTATTCTATCAAATTCTATGTTTCTAAGAGATATGTTTACAGATTGTCCCTGATTCTGGACCTTTGTCTCACTTATATTCACGGCTCTGTCCAGATATCTTGCTCACACAGGTTGACAGGTATGGTCAGTCACGACTGCACACAGTCAGTGTCCCTCACACTTGATCAGGGTTGACCTGTTTATGTAGTGTCTTCCTCGCCCTCATGCCATTTTCCACTTTGCAAATGTGTGCATTATATTCTCCCTCCTATTCGTGTCTGGAAACGTGCATCACGGGAAGGTATTTTATCCTGGGTGGTAGGTTATGCATGCCCACTTAGGGCTGGACAGTGTCATGGACCTCCACTGCACGTTCTGACTTGTGTCCAGATATCTACTGGATTGGACATCATATCGTCATACCCATTCTACTATTTACACAAGCTGGTCATCCCATGAGGGATATCCCAAAAATTGGTCAAGACGAAAACAAGTTAGATAACGAAGATTTTTGTGGCTTCACGAAAATGTGCAGGGGGTTTTACCTGCAGGGGATACATGGTTTGCAATCCTGACACTGCCTAGGGTGACAATACCTACTACATATGCGTAGGGGTCACTGTGTGTAGCTGTTTCTGCAACAAACCAGTGGACCAAGTACGGCTGGATTTGGTGGACGTTCTGGTATGGTGGCAGGTTGTGTGTTGTGGAGGGTATGCTGGGTAGGCTATTATGCATCCAGGTGTATTGTGTTTGTTATGGCCAGTTCCATCAGGACCCATCTGTGGGTATGTGACGGTGCTGTATCTATACATTTGTCTCACATATTTCCATAGTCATGTGTTTGTGGGATTGTGTTCTACACTATGGCCTGTCTGCTTGTCTTGTAGCTGTTTCTACATGAGGTTGTGTTTCTTTCCACTTCACCCGCTGCCCTCTCATACACCTCCGGTTCACCTATTCTGCATACGACAAAAGTATCGCCTTTGAGAAACTTACCATTAAACACACACCCCTCACACGCAAATTACTCACACCCCATAGAGCACTACTTTGGTTGTTGGCCCATGACACGGCCAGAGTTACACATTGACTACCCTACATGTGTTGGTACCTTTATGGTTGTGTGGACTACCCTGCCATGTTTGCTTTCCACATGCTATACCTCACGCACATAGGTACATGCCCTTACTTCACTTTCATTACTTGGTTGGTGTATCCAGGTACTACCCGTTCGACTGTGTCACATACACGTTCGGATTATACAGCTGCCTTCCGGATTTTACCAGCCTGTTCTACTCATTGGTAGGATGGCACCTTTTCCTATGTCCAAGCTATTCCTTACACATGTCCGACTGTTGTGGACATTGCCTCCCCACAGTCAACGGTTGTGTTTCCACCTTTTCAATTGGCCACAGTGTGACATAGGGTTACCACCTGTCCCACTTTGCGAGGGGCAGTCCCTCTTTGGGCAGTTGTGTCCTGACATGTAATTGTCAACATGGCATGTCCTGAGATTTTAGGACAAACATATTTCTTATATTTTATGTCATAGTTGAATTAAACAGTTAATTCTGTATCTGAAATACCTGACTGTTATGAGAAACCGAATAAGCAACTAAAATGCTACAGGAATACGCTTTTCTGTAGGCAAAACAGTTATGTTCTGTCCTTTGTACTGGCCGTGGGTATGTGTCGGCCTGTACAGTCTGATGTCTGTACCAAACATGTCCCACTTTGGCCATTTGTAAAGGTGGCAACCCTACTGTGACAATTGCGGTGAACACAGCATATTTTACAGACCGACACATACCCACGGTCAGTTCGGCAGATAGAACTTACAATTCTTGCCTATATCTAAGCTTATTCTTGTAGCATTTCGGTATCTTATTCTGTTTGTTATGACATTTATGTAATATACGTCCAGTGAAATATGTTTAATGCAACTATTGCATGATGTCTACGGAGGAATTATGTCCTATATTCTCTGGACATTTGCCAGTTTTACATGTTTGTGTCAGGACACATCTGCCCACAGAGGGACTGTCGCTTGCAAAGTGGGACAGGTGGTAATCTTGGTCGATGGTACAGATCATACTGTTCCTTTCAGCCTACATGTGTCCGTATTGTTATGGCTCGTTTATATGCTCCTTCTGTTTCGTTTACATGCGTATGCTATTTCCTATCACATTTGGTATGTGAAATACGGACATACCTTTTGTATGTGACAATTACACGGCTTGTGGGATATGATTCAGACATACGGTCACTACCTACATCTACATTTCTCCTCGTGTATTTTGTTATGGACACATCTGCACAGCTATGTTCCCTCCCTCAAATTATGGGTCGGCTGGTGACCCTCTCCGTTGGACTGGACGTACCTACTGGCAGCGAGCTAACATCTGATACGTTTCACTTCCACATGGTATAGCTATCAACACTACGTTGGACTACAGGCACATGGTTTTCCTGTCATTTGTTCATGGGTAGGGACCCATTATTCCCTACCGTGCATTTGTGTTTGAGTCTTCATTTTCTGTTCGCAGGGACTCTGCTTTGCATACGTTTCAGTCTCCACGGACACTGATAGGTATGATTACTATTGCTGGTGGAATATAATATTCAGCAGTTTAGGTTGCTCCTCGAATGCCGACATTGACACGCCTCCCTGCGCAACTTCGATATGCCCCTTGCACTCGCACACGTTTCCTATGCACGTGGCTGTGGTGGCTGCGCGCCTTCATTACTATGCATATGGCGCGACTACTCCACATCTATGCTGCACGGCCGGCGCAAGCCTTACACCGGACTTGCGCCGAGCTTCATGAATCCGGGGGATTGTTTAACTGTTATACATTTACAATTATATACAGTCACCATTTTACAGTTTAGTACATTGTTATATACTCCAATTTTCCCCACCTTTTTGTCACAACCAAAAATGTATCTACTTCAATATTTCATATATCCATTTTCCATTAAATTTCATCTCATGTAGTCTTTCATTCCATATAGTTTAGTCCATAAAAGATAAAACATATTTTTATCAATTGCCTTCACCCCATTCTGACTTTTATTACATTAATAACCATATTTTAACATATTCATATTTAAATCTTCTACACTTTTAAAACCTTTCAATATCTTATTTTCACACATTTTCTTCCACAATTCTTTTATTCTTTTAAAATAAAAAAACATGCTCTGTTTTTTCAGTTTCCCTACAATAATTGCACACTTTTTCCTATATTCTCTTATATGGCATATTGACTTTAACAGATAACTTACTTATTTTCAATCTCCATAAAAATGTTTATGGTCATAAATTTTCTTACCAGGAGGAAATGAAAAAGAAAAACAACAACTAGAACACCCAAAGCGAAAGAAAACTCCAAGCAGCAAACTGCCGAAATTGATGAATAAGAAGACTTCTTCAGAAAAACAAGCAAACAGACAGTCCAAGCCTTTTTAAAGTTTCTGCTCAAACACTCAAGTGTTTTGACCAATCAGTGAGTATACTAATGAAATAAGTCTCACAATTTAAAGAACCATTCACAAGTCAAATAACACTTGATAAAACCACACAAATATGTGCGTAGTATATAAAATATGCATAAATATATAAATGTATGTGTATATACAACTCAAAATTAATAAACAAAAGCTAAAATAGCAAATTTTGACCACATAAACATGCACACAGTTTGTATTAGAATTCAAAGTAAGTGCACATTAATAACAACATAACATGTGCACCATGTATAATACCGACACTACTATCATACTTAAAATGTTAGTATGTCAGTAGTGAACGGTCTTCTTACAACAATGTTACCTGCAAAGTGCTACACTGTTGCAAAATTACTAAGAAGTAAACATTAAAAATCACAATCTTACAAAATAATAGGGAAATAAAAGAATTTTTCTGTTACAAAGTACCCAAGAAATAAAAGTAACTTACTATCAATTAGTCATACTAAGTAGAGTGGCATTAACACTCGAAATAGTGATAATAAGTTTTATAAATAATATATAGTGGCTTTTTATAAAAGATTATGTATGTTAAACTATTTTAAAAGTTCTTGTTATCTCAAGCAGCTCTTGAGTTTCAAAAGGCAAGTGATGTTACAATTATCATTTAGACCAGGGTAACTAAAGGCATTTAATAACAGTTGCCATTCTAGTTCACGACATTCAAGTAGTATCGAAGTGGGTCCTCCTCTACTGTCAAACATCAATTGGTCTATAGCTAAAAAATAAAAAGAGTGGTCAGGGTTAGTGTTAACATGCTTAGCTAGAGCATTATCACACTTGTTTTTAGTGATTGCATATATATGTTCATAAATTCTGTCACGAAATTTGCGATCAGTCTTCCCCACATAAAAAGTGTCGCAAACTTTACACTTAGCCAAATAAATAATGCTCTTAGAATTGCAATCTAATTTGTGCATGATGTGAAATTTTCTACTTTCAATTTCAAAAAAGCTACTTTTTTTTAACATGTTTGCACATACTACAGGAGCCACAAGCAAAAGACCCACAAATTCTGTTGTATGTTCTGAGTTTTTTGCTCCCCAAAAGACTCTTCAAGTTTGCACCTCTCCTATAGACAATAAGTGTTAATGGACTGATTCTTTCCATCAAAAGGTTGTCTTTATATAGCAAACACCAGTTTTTAAACAGTGACCATTTTATTTGGTCACTATCATTGTTAAATGTTGTGATAAAAGATAACTTATGTTTAAGATTAATAGGAATAGGGTTAACTGTTAGTTTATTAGTGTTCAACAAAACAGAAATAGTAGAAATATTAGTAGTGTGAGAGGCATCTTGCCCTTCAATTATTGAAATTGATGTTTCATTATTAGAAGGTGTTGAAAATAAAATAGGTTTAAATAACCCTAACTTACGTTTATTTATGACCTCAACGGTAAGTTCTTGGACAAGTTGGATAGGGTATCCTCTACTCACAAACATATTTTTCAACAGTTGACACTCCATCAAAAAATCTGTTTCAACAGAACACATCCTAGCTGCTCTAACTAATTGGCCCTTAACGATAGAACGTTTCTGTTTATAAGGGTGAGCGCTAGAATAATGTAAAAATGAATTACAATAAGTTGGTTTCCTGTAAATAGTTGAACTCAGTCTATTGCAAGCTGGATCCTTAGATAATTTTACATCCAAGTAATCAATACTCATTGAGTTGAAATTGTATGTGAACTGAAGGAAAGTTGTTGTAGAGTTAAAGTATTCTAAAAGCTTATCAGCTACAGTTCTGTCGCCTTTGAAGATGATAAAAATGTCATCCAGAAATCTTGTGTAAAACACTAATAAGTTAGAAATTTCTGGTTTATCAAAAACAAATTGTTTTTCCCAATAGGCGACAAACAAATTAGCTAAACTGGCCCCACATGGGGAGCCCATAGCTACCCCATGTTGTTGCAAAAAATGTTGGCCATTGAATGTAAAAAAATTGTTAGTCAATATGATGTCAATAAGTTCAGAGACTACATCTATATCATTGGTTGAGGCTTTCAATTCACCTAACATTAAAGACACCCATTCCACTGCTTCCAAATGTGGAATCGAAGTATAAAGATCGACCACGTCAATGGTCAAAAAACTATGGTCGTGGTCGATAGACAAATCATTAAGGCTTTCCAAAAAAGACCACGAGTCCTTGCATACTTGTGGGATTTTTTTAAAATATTTTTGAAGTATAAAATCAACCACTTTAAAAGAAGGATACATTAAAGATGCACGTGCATCGATAAGAGGTCTCATAGGGGGATTCTGAATGTCTTTGTGAATTTTTGGAATGCCAAACATAGCAGGCAGCTTAGGAAAAGGTATATTGATAAAGTTAAAAGTATCTACATCAAATTTTGCCTCTATAAATAAGTCTCTGAAATAACTTTTAACTCTAGACAAAGCTACATTGTATTCATTTAGTGATACCTTACAGTAAGCCGGATTATTTAATACCGCTTCCATCCTATTATTGTAATCTATAATATCAAAAATAACAAGTCCACCCCCCTTACCTGGTTTTATACACCATACCATAGAAGATCTAATGAAATTCAAGGCTTGAATTTGTTCAAAAGAAACATTACATGATCTAGAATGGTTGTCATGTCTTCGAATGTGTGCAATATGTCTGAAGTCAAGCTCACAAACTCCTTCGAACACACGCAATAAAGGGTGCAATGGAGGGTTAAAAGTGCTTAATGGCTTGAATGGTACATGAGATGTGTAATGATTACCTAAAAGAAAGGCAAGGTTTAATTTCCTCACAAAACATTTCAGGTCCAACAAAGTTTTAGCAATGTTCATGTTTTTACTAGGTACAAAGGTATTACCCTTTGCTAAAAGTTCCACCAAGTCAGCTTCTATAGTAATTGTCGAAAAATTATAAATGTTAAAGTCACCATTGGCATTCTTTAATACAGACGGTTTCACAGTATCGCTATCCGGTAAGAAAGGAAAAGCGTCAGTTATCTCTTCCTCCTGTTGTTCCAGGGTCTGTTTCCCCGGTTCTGAGACCGTTGTGGTTTCGATGAATTCTTGGAAGAGGCTCCTTGGTGAAAACCCTGTTCATCTGCATAGTTGTTAATAACTTGAATAGGACATTGCATAGTATTATTGCTGTTAATAGATTGTAATCTTTCACTACGCCTTAATGGTTCAGGTTCTTGAACAGTATTGGAATCCAAACCTGTATTTGGACTCGTGGGAATTCTTACGTGGTATCACTAATGATTTGTATAGGCCTAACTTGCTTTTTGTCACCATAGATGTGGTAGACCTATTTTCAGTGATACCCCACTCCACTGGGCTGGAATGGATGGAAGAAGCGCTCTGGGCTTGCCATGGTATTACAAATAACGATGTTCACTTGGTCTTGCAATTGTTGGATTTGGTGTTGAGACACAATTACATTTTCTTTTGTGGCGAATACTTTCAACAAACATCAGGGGTCTCTATGGGAGCCAATTGTGCTCCCATTTATGCAGACATTATTCTGTCAGTCTGGGAACAAAAATTTGTTCTTAATAGTGAGTTTTCAAAATATTGGATTCACTATACTAGGTTCCTGGACGACATTTGCATTTTCTGGACAGGGCCAGAATCCTCTATTGAGGATTTTATAAACTACTTGCATTCTACAACATAATTTTTGCGGTTTACCTACCAAGTAACCGTGGATCAAGTAAACTATTTGGATGTTTCACTTAGAAAGCAAGGTGAAGGGTTTAGTTCTTGTATTTACAGAAAACCTTCTTTTTCCAATGGATACCTTCACTACCTAAGTTCACATCCAAAATTCCAAAAAATATCTATATTAAAGGGACAATTTGTAAGGGTCTCCCGCATGACATCTGACGACGTATGTTTTCAATGTGAGGGGGACAAGCTGACGTCATTTTTTGTTGATAGAGGATACCCGATAGGTCTGAATAATTCTGTTAAAGATGAAGTTTGGTCTGCCAGGTCAGGTAGGTTTTCTCCTATCTTGGGGAAGAAGATAGTGGATCAACATGATGATATCACCCCAACAAACATTAATGTTCCTGGTACCAACCAGTTCTTTATCATGCAACATAACGAGGATGCAGGACATATCAGATACATTATTGAAAGGGAACTTAGTAATTTTAGGGACCTTACGGATTTAAACAATCTAAAAGATTTGTCCTGTAAGTTCGTTTATAAAAGGGGCTTTAATATTAAAAGGATACTGGAGCAGAACACTAGGCAGGGTGGATCCAACCCACCTAGGAGAGGGACATACCGTTGCAGGTGTTGTACGCAATGTAAATATGTTGTACACCAGGAATTTGTGTACCTAGAAAGTAGGAACAGGAAATTGTGTTCAAACAAATATTACAATTGTAACTCTAAGGGTATAGTCTATTTGGCTGTCTGTCGTTCTTGCCAGGCATTCTATGTAGGCAAGACGGAGAGGCAGCTAAGGAGGCGTATCTATGAACATAGTTACGACATTTTAAAAAAGGTCAGCACGAATGCACTTTATAGGCACACGATTGGGTGTGAAGCAGCAATATTTAAGTTTTTTGTTTTGGAAGCAGTTACCCACGGTGTCAGGGGTGGAAATTGGGGAGCATTGTTATCCCACAGAGAAACATGTTGGCAAATTCTATTGGAATCCAACAAACCCCCTGGGTTGAATGACTCAATTTCCATCATGACATATTTAAAACTAAAGGCTGAACAATTATAAAATTTTCATTTATTGTTCGATGGCAATTTTAAAAAAGGGGGGCTTTATTCATGTTATTATATCAAGGTGCCTATCTGTCAAACTGTGTTTTGTTTTATTGTTTTTGAAATATTTTTAACAGTTTTTAAACTTGATGTAAACCATTTAACATTTATTTGTATAAATGTATCAGTAAAGTTCTTTATATTTTATATGTTTTTTTCAATACTAGATTATTGATTAGTTGAGATTTACAGTTTATCCATTGACATGGGTCTGATAAGTAACACAATATGTTCTTGTTGGGTATTTAAAATGTGTTATTTAAAATGTGGTTTTCAACCTGTATTTATAACTGCCATTATATTATGATATATATGTTTTTAAACAATTTTTTTAACAAGTGAAATATGGTTCTAACAATTGTCTTTAATGTAACATATAGTTACAAGTGAGCCCAAACAGGATGGTTGTAGTTTTACTTTAAGAAAATTGTTCAATTAATTATTATTCTATCAAGGATTCAGTGGTATATTATGTGTGGAAATGGAATGGGTTGTGTCTGATGAAGTTGGTTTTCCAACGAAAATGTGCTTTCAGTTGTGTAACGTTAAATAAAAGAACTTTTTGCTGATCGAGGAGTGCGGTCTTTGCCTTTGGATTTTTGGGTTGTTTGCCTTATTGTGGAGTTTGGTTCTCCCCGGTGGTTCTCCGTGCCTGCTTGCTGTGGTTCTACATAATCATTACACATCTCATGTACCATTCAAGCCATTAAGCACTTTTAACCCTCCATTGCACCATTTATTGTGTGTGTTCGAAGGAGTTTGTGAGCTTGACTTCAGACATATTGCACACATTCGAAGACATGACAACCATTCTAGATCATGTAATGTTTCTTTTGAACAAATTCAAGCCTTGAATTTCATTAGATCTTCTATGGTGCAGTGTATAAAACCAGATAAGGGGGGTGGACTTGTTATTTTTGATATTATAGATTAGAATAATAGGATGGAAGTGGTATAAAATAATCCGGCTTACTGTAAGGTATCACTAAATGAATACAATGTAGCTTTGTCTAGAGTTAAAAGTTATTTCAGATACTTATTTATAGAGGCAAAAATTGATGTAGATACTTTTAACTTTATCAATATACCTTTTCCTAAGCTGCCTATTATGTTTGGCATTCCAAAAATTCACAAAGACATTCAGAATCCCCCTATGAGACCTCTTATCGATGCACGTGCATCTTTAACGTATCCTTGTGCTAAAGTGGTTGATTTTATACTTCAAAAATATTTAAAAAAAATCCCACAAGTATGCAAGGACTCGTGGTATTTTTTGGAAAGCCTTAATGATTTGTCTATCGACCACGACCATAGTTTTTTAACCATTGACGTGGTTGATCTTTATACTTCGATTCCACATTTGGAAGCAGTGGAATGGGTGTCTTTAATGTTAGGTGAATTGAAAGCCTCAACCAATGATATAGATGTAGTCTCTGAACTTATTGACATCATATTGACTAACAATTTTTTTACATTCAATGGCCAACATTTTTTGCAACAACATGGGGTAGCTATGGGCTCCCCATGTGGGGCCAGTTTAGCTAATTTGTCTGTCGCCTATTGGGAAAAACAATTTTTTTTTGATAAACCAGAAATTTCTAACTTATTAGTGTTTTACACAAGATTTCTGGATGACATTTTTATCATCTTCAAAGGCGACAGAACTGTAGCTGATAAGCTTTTAGAATACTTTAACTCTACAACAACTTTCCTTCAGTTCACATACAATTTCAACTCAATGAGTATTGATTACTTGGACGTAAAATTATCTAAGGATCCAGCGTGCAATAGACTGTATTCAACTATTTACAGGAAACCAACTTATTGTAATTTATTTTTATATTATTTTAGTGCTCACCCTTATAAACAGAAACGTTCTATCGTTAAGGGCCAATTAGTTAGAGCAGCTAGGATGTGTTCTGTTGAAACAGATTTTTTGATGGAGTGTCAACTGTTGAAAAATATGTTTGTGAGTAGAGGATACCCTATCCAGCTTGTCCAAGAACTTACCGTTGATGTCATAAATAAACATAAGTTAGGGTTATTTAAACCTATTTTATTTTCAACACCTTCTAATAATGAAACATCAATTTCAATAATTGAAGGGCAAGATGCCTCTCACACTACTAATATTTCTACTATTTCTGTTTTGTTGAACACTAATAAACTAACAGTTAACCCTATTCCTATTAATCTTAAACATACGTTGCCTTTTATCACAACATTTAACAATGATAGTGACCAAATAAAATGGTCACTGTTTAAAAACTGGTGTTTGCTATATAAAGACAACCTTTCGATGGAAAGAATCGGTCCATTTCCACTTATTGTCTATAGGAGAGGTGCAAACTTGAAGAGTCTTTTGGAGAGCAAAAAACTCAGAACGTACAACAAAATCTGTGGGTCTTTTGCTTGTGGCTCCTGTAGTATGTGTAAACATGTTAAAAATAGTAGATTTTTTGAAGTTGAAAGTAGAAAATTTCACATCATGCACAAATTAGATTGCAATTTTAAGAGCATTATTTATTTGGCTAAGTGTAAAGTTTGCGACACTTTTTATGTGGGGAAGACTGATCGCAAATTTCGTGACAGAATTTATGAACATATATATGCAATCACTAAAAACAAGTGTGATAATGCTCTAGCTAAGCATGTTAACACTAACCCTGACCACTCTTTTTATTTTTTAGCTATAGACCAATTGATGTTTGACAGTAGAGGGGGACCCACTTTGATACTACTTGAATGTCGTGAACTAGAATGGCAACCGTTATTATATGCCTTTAGTTACCCTGGTCTAAATGATAATTGTAACATCACTTGCCTTTTGAAACTCAAGAGCTGCTTGAGATGACAAGAACTTTTAAAATAATTTAACATACATAATCTTTTATAAAAAGCCACTATATATTATTTATAAAACTTATTATCACTATTTCGAGTGTTAATACCACTCTACTTAGTATGACTAATTGATAGTAAGTTACTTTTATTTCTCGGGTACTTTGTAACAGAAAAATTCTTTTATTTCCCTATTATTTTGTAAGATTGTGATTTTTAATGTTTACTTCTTAGTAATTTTGCAACAGTGTAGCACTTTACAGGTAACATTGTTGTAAGAAGACCGTTCACTACTGACATACTAACATTTTAAGTATGATAGTAGTGTCGGTATTATACATGGTGCACATGTTATGTTGTTATTGATGTGCACTTACTTTGAATTCTAATACAAACTGTGTGCATGTTTATGTGGTCAAAATTTGTTATTTTAGCTTTTGTTTATTAATTTTGAGTTGTATATACACATACATTTATATATTTATGCACATTTTATATACTACGCGCATATTTGTGTGGTTTTATCAAGTGTTATTTGACTTGTGAATGGTTCTTTAAATTGTGAGACTTATTTCATTAGTATACTCACTGATTGGTCAAAACACTTGAGTGTTTGAGCGGAAACTTTAAAAAGGCTTGGACTGTCTGTTTGCTTGTTTTTCTGAAGAAGTCTTCCTATTCAGGAGGACAAAAATGTTTTTGGTTTTAAATAAATTTTCTTACACCACCCAAGTCTTGTTTTTATCGTTTTTCTTTTTCATATTCTAATGTCACCATGGATAATCATCATACTGGTCTTCCATTATATTCAAATGCCATTCTTTTCTGTTTTTACTACATCTTTTGCATTCAATTTCCATAAGAAAATGCCATTTTGATATTCTTTCATTTCCTCATTTAAATATCCTTTCCATCTTTTTCCTGTGCCTATCCTTTCCAAAAAGTCTTTATATTTATCTTTCATTATAACATTTATTAAATCTCTATTTTTCTCTTTCAGTCCTATCAATACTTTGCAAAGATTCAGAGATTCTGCATGAACAATTAGGTTTATTAATTCTAACCCCTTCCTCTTTTTTGACATACAAAATCCTTCTTCTAACTGGATTTACCTTGATCCCCATATAAATGAAAATATGATAGGCATTAATTCTTTCTCATAACTTAACAGAATCATATATAAACTCATTAAATATGCATTTTTCCCAAAAGGATTGAATTTATTAAATATACTTTTTTCTTTATGACAGCTTATGTTTCTTCCAAAATATACATTTTTTTTTTTTTTGTATAATCTTTTCCCCTTGCTTCTTTCTATGCATACTTGTTCCAAATTTTACCCTCAAATATCTATAATGTCTTCATTAAACCGGATAACTTCTACACTATCTGCTATTCCAATCCCTTTACTTTTGACTTTATTTACACATAAACCAACCACTTTTAGATACTGCTTCAATTTGTTGATCCCCTCTTCCATCCACTCTTTATTCTTAGTAATTAAAACTATATTATCTGCATAAATAAAAATAACTGGTAACTGGACACATTTCCTTATTTCATATTCTTCTATTCTTAACACTCTATTCATCTTATTAGCAACTACATTCATAGTTAATGCAAACAAAATTCAGTTCACTAGACAGCCTTGCCTCACATTTTGTTTTTATTTCTTCTCTTAACCTTCCATTTAGTATTATTCTCACATTCTTATTTTCATAATCAATTACTTTTATTTATCACTTATATTGTAATCTTTCAATATATCGCATAAACATTCTTATTTTATCCTATCAAATGTTCTGCTCAAATCTCCTAATTTAACTTTAGCTTCAACCTTCTTATTTATATCTTGTATGACTTCTCTCACTATCATTAATAAATCCTGACTTCCTTTCCCTTTTTTCAAAAAATTGCATATTCAAGCAATTTATCCATTTTGTTTCCTAATATTCTCCCTACTATTCTCATAAATATCTTATAATCTGTGTTATTCGGTACTATCAGTCTCCAATTTCTTATATACTCCCTTTTTCCTTTCTCCCTGATAAATGTCATCACCCCAATACCCATTTATTTTTCTACCACTCCTTTTTCTAACCATTCATGTAGGATATCCACAAAATACACTTTTTGCATTAATTTATGTCAATTAAGTTCTTATATACTCCTTTTTTCCTTTCTCCCATGTACATTACTTCACCCCAATACCTATTTCATGTTCTACCACTCATTTTTCTAACCATTCATTTAGGACTTCCACAAAATACACTTGTTGTTATTCTTCCAGCTTATTATACATATAATATTTCATCCCATCCAGTCCAGTAACTTTTTCCATATATACTTCTTGTAAAATATCATTAAATTCTGTTACACTTACATTTATATTTTCTTCTAAGCTTTCATTATCTTCTTTGTTCAGCTTTTTAACTTTCCATTTTGTCTATCTTTTATCTACTCCCTTCTAAATGTATTTTCTATATATTTTCTTATTACCTCAGATATGTTTCTAGTATATTACTCTTTCCCCTTTATCATCATTCAGTTTTCTTATTATTTTGTTATCTTTTACTATCTTATTTAAATGCCATGCAAATTCTTTTTTAACTTGAAAAATATCTTTGCTTAAATAACTTTGTATCTTTTCTCTTAACACTTTTTTAAATGCTTCCTGACTCAATTGTTTGTACTTTTGTTTCTCTTTCAGTCTCCTCACATATTGACATTCTAAAAAAAAAACATTTTTTTATATTTTTCTTTGAAACGTATTCACCAGCTCATCAAGTCTTCATAAAAAATTCTCATATCTATGTGATCATTCTATAATTAATTAATCTCTCTTCTATCTTCCTTATTTAGTCCTTATTTAGTTCTTTTTCATTTAATTTATTAATACCTTTACTTACTCTTATATACTGCATCCTTCCTTTTCTTGAACTTCTACCAAGATTGATAGGTAATCTAAAAATCCTGTTACTTTTATTCCTTCTTGTACAACTTTCAAACAATCAGATATTACAAAATAATCAGTTTCCCTTTTTATATCATTTCTTTTATAAGTCCAGTGCTCATTACCCAATAGATATAATTTTCTGCATTTTATTAATTCTGACATAATCTTCATATCACTTCCTACTTTCTTTCTTTTCCTTGGATCACAATTAAAATCACCTACTAATATTATTTCCATATTCACTCCAACATCATTTAGAACTTTTTACATATTGTTTCTCTTTCTTCTTTTGTTTCAGGTATATGCATATACTACAATGATTCTATATACATTATTTTTCCAACTTTTATCCATTACAGTTATTTTAATTATAGTGTAATCTAAAACTTTTATTGTTTTATGACATAATATACCTAATCCTGAACGTGTCTTTTCCTGTTTTCCAAGTAATGCTACCATCCCATAACTCTTCCATCTGTAAACTTTCTTCTTCTGTTAATACTCTTGTGTCTTCTAATATAATAACATGAATATCAAGTGTTGAGCGCCATTCTAATACACCTAATCTACTACTAAATTGACTGCTGTTAGGAGTCCGTACATATTAGCTTGTACTGAGACAGCTATTATATATTTGACATAGCTAGTTTGTCCTACAGTTCATCATGTTAGTCATCTCTGGAGGTTTCTTAGCTTTAAAATAAAAGAGAAGGAGTAAACCTCATTTAACCCAGGGTAAGCACAAGCCGTAGTCCTGAGTTGCCACAATAACTCTAACCTTTCTAAATGTAAAGATACTGGGGCCCCTCGTCCGTCAGACTTCACACTGCCTATTGCCTTACATTTAAATGTGTGGTCTCTGTATTTCTGCTTGTGTCTACTTAGGGCGTTCTCTTGACTCCCTTTCTTTATATGGTACAGGTGTTCGTAAACTCTTTCTCTGAACCTTCTGTTCGTCTTCCCCATGTGGAATGCTGGACATTGCTGGCATAAAGTTACATATATCACAGCTTTAGTCTGACAGTTACATTTGTGTTTTATTTGATACTCTTTATCTCTAATAGTAAAGGATGACCCTGTAGACATGTGTGGGCAATAATGGCACATGTTACATCTGGACATGTGTCTATATCAGCATTTCAAAAAGTGAATAGTTTGAATCACTAAATGTCGAACTGATATGAGCAAACTATCCAATTTTCAAATGCCGAGAAAAAAAAAAAAAAAAACAACTAAAGGGTGTAGGCAGGGGGCTGCACCCCCCACCCCCCACTACTTAAATATACCAACTCTGAGACCACACTACATTGAGGTAAACCGAAATCTCCCCTTACAGAGATTTCCATTTACCCATTCAACATTCTGCCCTATTGGCATTCTCAATGCAGACAAAACCTGGGAGAAATACAGTCTGTCAACCCTTCCCCAACAAATCATAACCGTGGCAAAACTCCATTCTCACTCTGACAAGTAGAGGACCTCGGCCCAAATAGGGACAACTGAAACACCACCACCGGCAACCCACAAAGTCCAAAGAACCATCCTCACCACTGTTTCCTCAGACTTCCAGACCACAATCGGTTCAGTAGGCAACCAAAAGATGTCACTGGGCAGTAGAACTGGCAAAACCAATACCTGACCACTAAACAAACAAGGCAAATAAACCCACAACCAATGGAGCATATGATCCTGAACCCAGTCCCACAATACCCTGTGGATGAAACCGCTGAAACCCTCCCTTTATTTTTTTCTTTCACCGCAGACCATCAAAAAGGCTGTTGTCATACCTAGTGCTGCAACTCTGAAACAAATCACAAAATCATCTGTCCATCATATACCAGGCTAGATTCCACACATTGCTCTACAAGCCTAGAAGTTGCCAGAGCAACTAAATCTGTATCAGCATGTACTCCATGTAGGATGTTAAGCCCAAAACTCAATCACAGTCAGCATCTACCCACCTCAGTCCCCAGTGTTCCAGACAACCCCAAATTCCATGAAGAACAGACTAAAATATGAGGCAAAATGAGGACACTCCACAACAATCTGGACAGGTTAGAGGCATACCCAGTCCCCTTTGCACTATGCAGATGCCACGCCATGCATGAGTCACCTCAAGGAGCTCACTCAAGCTCTCTCGATCTCGCAAACCACCTCTAAAATGCACTGTGAACACATCAATAACTCTAATTATCAGCACATTTTAGATTATTATTCTTATAACAGAAAGTGGATAGAACAACAGGCTTTGTGTTAGCACACGTCTTCTGAAGCATATGAAATCAAACTCAAATACAGGTCGTCAATGACCCTTTCTGTGCAGAATACATAGTAATCAACATTTACTCTCTTGCCCTTAATATAGCTGAATTAAGAAACACAGAATACTTTCCATAGGGGAAGGTGGCTTATAAAATAAGTAGTGCATCCCTTTAGGTTTTCACTTAATTGTGAGGCAGACCTTTATCTTCTGTGACTATCTGCAAGTCCCACCCTCCCCTAATGGCTAAAACTATACTGCACATGTGTGTAAGCCACTTCCACTCACCATGGAAACATCTTTAACTGAGCCTGCTGCTCGGCTGACTGCAACCCCACACAAAACCACCAAAAATAAGTATGCCAACACTGAAATCTTTACAATTAACAGTCAACTTAGACATAAACTCCAGTGAAATCTGACCCTCTTAAAACGTTAGCAGCCGGTGCTCTGCTGACTGCAGGAAATCTGGACAAAGACACGTAAGTAAAAGTGGAGTAAATTAGGGACCATCGTAACTATTGCCTCACCAATGGGTTTGCATTAACACGAGTCCACCTGAGGGTATAAAATGTAAAACTCAAAATCTGTCATTATTTCTAACTGCAATCTTTGATGATTTCCACTGCTTTACCAGAAAGCCACAGATGTATGAGAAATAAACACAATAAGACAAAATGCGAGTGAAAATCTGTACAGTTAAATGGTATACCAAATAACCCCTTAGGAGCCATGTATCACGAGAGCAACTCCAATTAACCCAACTGCACAAAAAAAAAAAACTTCCATTCAAAACAACATTCTAGCACCCACAACCACCAACGACAACATTAAAGCACACATGTAATCCCCCAACTACCCAGAGTATACCCACAATTTATTATACACCCAAACTACTCTGACCACAATTATAATAAATAATAACCCAGCAACCATGCTATCCACATCCTCCTCACTTGAGTTTGACTACTTACAACATTACCGCTTTTATCAAAATCCAAGGCCAACCTGCTCCACAGTACTACTGGTTGTCACAGACGTAATACTTGCAATAACAAGTTCATGCCAAAATGTGATTCCTTCCCAGCTACACTTGCATAAACCCCTTAAGCCCCTCCCTACCCTTACCTCATTTCCTCCCAATCATCCCTCATGCCCATTTAACCCTTTCCCCCCTTTATCCTCTTAACTCCCACTAATATAATAAGCTAACTCCCCCCCTCTGAAGATGTCCCTGGACAAATTGGTTTGTTATCAAACCTTATTTGCATAGGCTGGCTAAACATTGAAGTTGAGGACTCTAGAATTAGATCACAAAGTGCAGGCATTATGTATGTTTATTCTACTTATGGTATCTTATGGCTTCCAAGCCATTCTCTTGTTTCCCAGGCAGTAATTCGTCCGTGATCTTAAGAATGCAATGATATGAATTATTCAGGTACAAGGTAGGCCAAGCATTTCATGTGAAAAATTAACAATGTCTAAAATATTGGAGGGCTTATGTATACATGATTTAAAAGTCTATTGGTGATCATCTTCACTGAGATTATTAGTGCAATGGCATTACAGGAAAGAACAGGAAAAATGGATTTGAATGGGTAGAAAATTATTAAAAATATTTGTCCAAGATTCAGATATGACATTTTATTCATCAACATTCTATTGTCTGAAAAATTCTGAGGAGAAGTTCTAAATGTGAATGATTGACTTGTTAAAAAAGGACACTTAGAGGTAGCATGGAAGGTTTTTCCCATTGAAGTTAGGATTATTTATTTGTGTGAGGGGATTCCAACTGATAATGTAGATGTGGAAACATAAACAGATCATATTTTGGAGACAATTAGAAAATGCATTTTTAAACTGAGAAAGATTCAAAGCAAGTTGACATTTAATAGACTGGAATATATATCCCATTCCCCCCAGTAGTGCGATCTCGGAGTTGGTATATTTAAGTACCATGGGTGTGGGGGTGGCAGGGGGAGCATGCCCCCCTGCATAAATGTTGAGAAAGGTTTTTTTATTAATTTTAGGATTTATTTTACAATGTCGAGATACTGAAACTTCGATCATATGGTCTCGACCATATGAAATTCGATGTTTCGGAAATTTGACATTGTAAAGTGAATCTCTCTCTCTACATATATATATATATATATATATATATATATATATATATATATATATATATATAATATAGCTTGGTTTTCTGTTTAGCTGTATCTTCCCTAGCCAAGTTTATCATGTGGCTTAATCAAAGAGGCTATTGCACAAAAGCCTCCTTTCAGATTTCCTACAGCATCAGTGGTCAGGCCTCTGAACTACAATCTAGAAGTATTATTCACTTGAATGTTGATATATTGGGCTATTCACACCTTTCTGCCCAATTTATCTCCAAGCTGGCACAGAGTTGTAATCTCATTCATATCCCAATCACTCCCCATTATATGGGCAGATTTAGTTGTTCTAATTGTAAATAAATTTCAGTGGATTTTGTTAAAGTTTTTTTTAATTAACAAAATAATAACAGTAAAACTAGTATACTGGTAAGATGCTGGAAACCACCAGCTCAATTTCTGGCCCTAATGTCCAAACGTGCCTTCAAATAAATGATTGGGTAAATGTTGAAAACACCACTGGCATACAGTACTCATTCAGAAATATGTGTCCCACATACATAAATAAATGCAAGATAAAAAAATAAAAGTAATCACCATGCAATCCCCATTTATTGATATCTGGCACTGTTATACTTAAGTAATTTGGTCCTTGCACCCAGCTCACAGCACAGAACTAAGTGGCTACAGAGCTATGCATATTGAAAAACTGCTCACACAGTTCTATTCCCAGTCTGTGGCAAAGGAATGGTAGAAACAAATACTTTAACGAACCTCCGGTACGATAAGAAATGTAGAATCCAGTCAAAATAGCGTACAAATCACTTTAATACACGCTTTCATCTCACGACTTCATCAGAATACATTCACAACCCCCTTCATCCTGTTTAAATATACAATCAATTAAACAATTAACATCCTTATTAAAACTATTAATTAAAACCAATTTAAAAACAATTTCTAATTACTAAATAAATGAAGCACATTACATTTCTTATTTATTCCTAGTTTCCTATATTTCAAAAAACATCTCACATTTATTGTTTCATTCAAACCAGGAAACTTGTCCGAATTTAACCTGACTTGCCATAGTGTTTCCCTCTGTTCTAAATAATTTTTAAAATCACCAGCTCTACTGTCAGGTTCACATATTTCAAGAACAGAAAATACAAATTTTTTAAAACAATGACATACAACAGAATGTTTGTATAAGGCATTTTTGTCATCCCTACACTTTATACTATATAAATGTTCTTTAATGCGGGTGCTTAAACTACGTGTTGTCATTCCCACATAGAACGCAGGGCATGCTGTACACATGCCTACATACACTAACCCGCATGAGTTACAATTTGCAAAACCTGGAACTTCAATAATTCTTTCACTATTAACTATAGAAATATTAGGACCTACAGAAATAAAACGACAGATTCTGCAATTTTGACAACAAAACATACCTTTTTTATTTATACTAACTTTCCTGGATTCATAATTATGATATTCTAACATTTTCTTAATATTATTAGAATTCCTAAACACAAAATGAGGTTTATTACCCAATATTTTTAAAATATCATGATTTCCTTGAATAATTCTCCAGTTTTTTGTGAGAATTGATGCTCTCTCTTTCATATCACCACTCATATCAAAGGAACATATAACTTCATTGTCTAGACTAATAGTTCTACACTCTTTTACTATATTTTCATTAATGGGTTCATTTAATATTGCTGGAAATAAGGACTCATGTTTATCAAAAAAATTTTTAATAGTTAATAGTGAAAGAATTATTGAAGTTCCAGGTTAAATTCGGACAAGTTTCCTGGTTTGAATGAAACAATAAATGTGAGATGTTTTTTGAAATATAGGAAACTAGGAATAAATAAGAAATGTAATGTGCTTCATTTATTTAGTAGTTAGAAATTGTTTTTAAATTGGTTTTAATTAATAGTTTTAATAAGGATGTTAATTGTTTAATTGATTGTATATTTAAACAGGATGAAGGGGGTTGTGAATGTATTCTGATGAAGTCGTGAGATGAAAGCGTGTATTAAAGTGATTTGTACGCTATTTTGACTGGATTCTACATTTTTTTATCATACCGGAGGTTCGTTGAAGTATTTGCTTCTACCATTCCTTTGCCACACCTTTGGGAACTGATTTATTTGGTTTTGTGCTCATTTCTTGTTTTATTCGTCTATTTTTGTGGTGTGGCATGGCGGAAGCTATTGAGGAGTCTCTACTTAATATGTCTATACATCCGACACCATCGGCAATGGGTGATAACATAAATACTGTTCTTTTAACTACGTTAATGGATATTCAAGCGTCTTTGAAAGTTCTCATTATTAAATCTAATGGACAAGAGAACGCTGGGCGGACGTCAAGTCCTATGACATCATTCCATGAAGAGGACACGGTGATTGACCTAGGAAGCTCTACACCAGAAAGTAACGGACGAGGAGCAAAAAGGAAAGGTTTGCAGTTTCCCGTCCGTAGCACAGCAGAAGCTTGCTGTGAACAGTTATTGTGTGGAAGCGATAATCCATTTCAAAACTTAAAGGATGTAGCAAGTAACAACAGTTTTGGGTCGATATCTGCACAACGGGAACAACTGTTAAAGTTATTGAAAAGGTACAAATCATTACAACTCGAAAACTGTTACTTTTTAAAATGTATTGAGCTTGGTATAGTTCCGAAAGGTTTACGGTTCTTCAAGTGCCCCAATGGGGTTAGCTTGGGGAATCCCATGTTTGAGACTTTGGTGACATTTTTTAATGAAGCTGGACTAAACTTTTTGAAATTATTAAGCGACAACAACAAACAAAAAATGGAACTATTAAGAACTGAAATTAACAACATTGAGGGGAATATTAAGAGCAAGTTAACCGTTGAAAATTTTGAATCATTGTTTAATGCCTTATCACGTGAGGTGAACACACATGCTGTAGAGGTTTTTAATAGAAAACATTCTAAATTAATACGAGATATGACTGTTTATAAGAACAAGACTGCATATAATAATTTTGCTCCTAATATCAGAGGTAATAATTTCACTGAGAGCAAAACTGGAAATAATATGTTTATGAATGGAAAGGTTAGTCAGCGCTCTTTTAGTGAGGTTGTTGGTACTGCTGATTTGGGAGCGAATTCAAATATTGAGAATAAAGAGAATAGCAATAAAGGAAGAAATGTTAACACTGTTGAAAGTACAGCAAGGATTAACATTCCAAGTGAGAATAATTCAAGTAATAATAACACTGAATGTGTGAGTAAACCACAAAGAATATTTACAAGTGGGGTATCACCAGCCAATGGGCAGCAAGGTAATAGTAAGAGAAACAATAGCACAAAACAGCCACGATAATCCTAAAAAATAGCAGAACCAGTATATCCCAAAACACTCGAAGCCGATGTATCTATATGCACAGTTTATTGACCAAAAACAAATAAAATACTCAAATGTTAAAGTGGTTAAGCGCTTTCATCTGTCTCCACACAGATTTCATCAGAACCAATGAAGCAACTGCAGTCCATACATTTTATAGCTTTTTCTGGCGCCAAAAATCTTAAAACAGCAATGTTCACTGAGAATACATAAATAAATATACTTATTTTAAAATACTTTTTAAAAACCTTACTTATACTATATTAAAATTGTTATATAACCATCTTATCCACTAAGGTATGTTGGAATGAATACATGTCAGTACAAACTGAAAGTCTACGTATTAAAATTTACATATAGTATCTTAATACAACTATTACTTACTTCTCAAAGCAATATACTAGCTGTAGAATACCTAATACCTCTACTCATAAAATCTGTAGCATACTATGATTTTATCCTTTTTAGGAGTATATAGAAACTAATACTGTCAAAGATCGATGCTAGTAAAAAGACAATCCCTTTAGAAACATATACAAATGTCTGACAAGACTATGTTCGTATTTTCAAAAATCGATACATAGATAATTACAAAATTTGATGATACACAATATTATTAGACCATATACAATAAATAGTTACAAGATGTACAATATGAGCATACATTCCCTAATATACAACTTGGGAACTTAACTCAACGCTAAAAAAGGTTTCAAACTGATGAAATCATTAATGCCTGGTGGTGTAGTTGCATCAGTACATATTTGCCATTTACTTTCTATCCAAGCCAAATATGTCTTCCAATTTCCTCCTCTATCACTAATCTCTACTTGATCAATAATGGAAAACGTAAAATTGTGGTCTGTCCCCTTGTCCGAAATGTGTCTGAATAATGCATTTTTTGAATCTCCCTTTTTAATCCTATACATATGCTCGTATATGCGTGTCTTGATCTTTCTCTCCGTTTTGCCTATGTAAAAGGCCGGACATTTTGTGCAGGTAGCTATATACACTATACGCTGGGAGTTGCAATTTCCATTTTTGCATGTCACCTTAGTATTCATGATGTTACCTAATCTAATTTTTTGTGTTGTGTTGATATAGGTACATTGTTTGCAACAACCACATTTTCTAGTACCCTTCGTTCTTATTTCTCTTGTTCCTTTCATTCCACACTCCAATAAACTTTTTATATTGTTTCCAGTTTTGTATACAGTACAGATCTCTGTTCCCACTATACTACCGATAGGGCCCATAGTGGTGATTAAGCTCCAATGTTTTTTAAGAATTTCAGTAATGAAACTAACAAATGGGTTAAATCTTATCACACAGACTTTTTTATCCCAATCCTTACTTGAATGTCTCTGTGAAATATTAATACACCCTAACAAGGGTTTGTATTTTTGACCCCATTGTGATTTTACAAAGGAAGTTATATTCCCCAGTAACTTTTTTGGATATCCCCTATCTATAAATAATTTAGTGATAGTGTCTAATTCACTATTCATAACTTCAAGGGTAGATGACATTCTTGCTGCTCTTATACACTGGCCCTTCACAATATTTTTGAATATATGACGTGGATGACAGCTATGTAATCATTTGAAAAAGTGGGCTTCCTGTATAATCTAGAAGTAAACCCAATACCAGTTTTGCCTATCCACGTGTCCAGATATGCAATACCTATTTTATCATATTGATACGTAAAACACAAAAAATCTGTAGTGTTGTTAAGGTATTCCAAAAAAATAGGAATCATATCTATAGGTCCAGTCCAAATTATGAACACGTCATCCAAAAATCTGGTGTATAACCTGATATACTTGTAAAAGTCACTTGGGAATACATGTTGGTTCTCCCACTCAAGCCTGGTGTTAGAATACAACTATACAGAACATCAAGGGGAATTTTTTAGACAATCTCGAGGGGTGGCCATGGGAGCATCTTGCGCTCCCATCTTTTCCAACATGGTCATGCTCGAGTGGGAGAACCAACATGTATTCCCAAGTGACTTTTACAAGTATATCAGGTTATACACCAGATTTTTGGATGACGTGTTCATAATTTGGACTGGACCTATAGATATGATTCCTATTTTTTTGGAATACCTTAACAACACTACAGATTTTTTGAGTTTTACGTTTCAATATGATAAAATAGGTATTGCATATCTGGACACGTGGATAGGCAACACTGGTACTGGGTTTACTTCTAGATTACACAGGAAGCCCACTTTTTCAAATGATTACATCCACTTTTCTAGCTGTCATCCACGTCATATATTCAAAAATATTGTGAAGGGCCAGTGTATAAGAGCAGCGAGAATGTCATCTACCCT
This sequence comes from Protopterus annectens, assembly GCF_019279795.1. NCBI lineage: Eukaryota > Metazoa > Chordata > Ceratodontiformes > Protopteridae > Protopterus > Protopterus annectens. The sequence continues at coordinate 571,473,266 of NC_056738.1, read as the reverse complement.
TGAAGTTATGAATAGTGAATTAGACACTATCACTAAATTATTTATAGATAGGGGATATCCAAAAAAGTTACTGGGGAATATAACTTCCTTTGTAAAATCACAATGGGGTCAAAAATACAAACCCTTGTTAGGGTGTATTAATATTTCACAGAGACATTCAAGTAAGGATTGGGATAAAAAAGTCTGTGTGATAAGATTTAACCCATTTGTTAGTTTCATTACTGAAATTCTTAAAAAACATTGGAGCTTAATCACCACTATGGGCCCTATCGGTAGTATAGTGGGAACAGAGATCTGTACTGTATACAAAACTGGAAACAATATAAAAAGTTTATTGGAGTGTGGAATGAAAGGAACAAGAGAAATGAGAATGAAGGGTACTAGAAAATGTGGTTTTTGCAAACAATGTACCTATATCAACACAACACAAAAAATTAGATTAGGTAACATCATGAATACTAAGGTGACATGCAAAAATGGAAATTGCAACTCCCAGCGTATAGTGTATATAGCTACCTGCACAAAATGTCCGGCCTTTTACATAGGCAAAACGGAGAGAAAGATCAAGACACGCATATACGAGCATATGTATAGGATTAAAAAGGGAGATTCAAAAAATGCATTATTCAGACACATTTCGGACAAGGGGACAGACCACAATTTTACGTTTTCCATTATTGATCAAGTAGAGATTAGTGATAGAGGAGGAAATTGGAAGACATATTTGGCTTGGATAGAAAGTAAATGGCAAATATGTACTGATGCAACTACACCACCAGGCATTAATGATTTCATCAGTTTGAAACCTTTTTTAGCGTTGAGTTAAGTTCCCAAGTTGTATATTAGGGAATGTATGCTCATATTGTACATCTTGTAACTATTTATTGTATATGGCCTAATAATTATGTGTAACATCAAATTTTGTAATTATCTATGTATCGATTTTTGAAAATACGAACAAAGTCTTGTCAGACATTTGTATTATGTTTCTAAAAGGATTGCCTTTTACTAGCATTGATTTTTGATAATATTAGGTTATATATACCCCTCAATAGGAAAAAATCATAGTATGTTATTGATTTTAAGAGTAGAGGTATTAGGTATACTACAGCTAGTATAGTACTTTGAGAAGTAAGTAATAGTTATGAAGATACTATATGTAAAATTTTAAAAAAGTAGACTATCAGTTTGTACTGATTTGTATTTATTCCAACATACCTTAGTGGACAAGATGGTTACATAACAATTTTAAAAAGTATTTTAAAAAGTATTTTAAAATAGGTATATTAATTTAGGTATTCAGTGAACATTGCTGTTTTAAGATTTTTGGCGCCAGAAAAAGCTATAAAATGTATGGACTGCAGTTGCTTCATTGGTTCTGATGAAATCTGTGTGGAGACAGATGAAAGCGCTTAACCACTTTGTCATTTTATTTGTTTTTGGTCAATAAACTGAGCATATAGATACATCGGCTTTGAGTGTTTTGGGATATACTGGTTCTGCTATTTTTTAGGAGCAAGGTAATAGTGTTAAACCAAAAACTGTCAATGAAGCTTTAATGACAAAAAGAAATCAAGGGAGTAAGTCAACAGTTTTGACATGTAGTCGTACTTTTTTGGGGTCGAATTCGTCGGGGGACGAGGCATAATGAATGATATTGATTGTTTTAATATTATTAATTTAACAGAACATGTTTTTTCTAGTGAAGAATTGAAATTATTGAGATATGGTTTTAATTTTGTACCGTATCATAAGGCAAATTATAGTAAAACAGTTATAGATGTTAAAAAGTTTGTTAGAAATTTGAATTTAGCATATTTGATGCATGATGTCCCTCAATCAGAGAAAGCTTTAATTAAACCATCAACTTTTTCACCTAAATTACAGCATACTATTGAAGTTTTTGAACAAGTATGTATTGAGGACATTAAAAAAGTGTTAAATAATAAAAAGAAAAATGATGATAATTTAAATAAAGAAGAAAGAATTGCTTTAGAACATCTTAAAATTTTAAGAAGTACTTTAAGATTTATGAAAAGTGATAAGGGGTCTAATATAGTGATCATGGAACAACAAGCATATCATGACAATATGTTGGAAATCTTAAATAACCAAGATGAATATGAGAAAATAAATTTATTTGACATTTATAAAAGATTTAGACTTATTGAGTCGTATTTAAATGATGCACTTATGTCTGGGTACATTAATATAGAATCATGTAATTTTTGTTCTGTACAACAACTGAAAATAGGGGTGATTTTTGGAATCCCAAAAATACATAAAGATTCCAAAAATCCCCCTTTTAGAGCTGTGGTGTCAAGCCCCCATTCCAGTACTGAGGGTATTTCCTTGGTTATAGATGCTGTTTTGGGACCCATATTATATGACACGTCATCCTATGTTAAAGATTCATGGCATTTTCTGGAAAAGTTAAAAAATTTTGCTAAAAATAAGATTTTTGATCCCAATAAACATATTATTTTTACTTTGGATGTCATATCATTGTATACGTGTATTCCACATATTAAGGGAATTGAAGCTGTACGTAGTTATTTAGGTAGAAGAAATTCATTTTCTAATGATATGATTTCAACTATTTGTAGTTTTTTAGAAATTATATTGGAAAATAATTTCTTTATGTTTGACAAACAATATTATAGGCAAAGAAAGGGAATTGCTATGGGGTCATCTGCTGCCCCTTCATTTGCCAATACAGTCATGGCATGGTGGGAGTTGGAAATATTATCCATGATAAAAGAGAAATTTGGTATTGTTTTCTATAATAGATTCATCGATGATTTAATTTTTATAATTGAAAGAGATGTGTCGATGGTTCAAAATTTTGTATTAAAAATTAATGAACATTCAGATTTCTTACAGTTCACTGTAGGTGATGTAGGGTTGATGGTGAATTTTCTGGATATCTGTTTTTGGTGGGATCTTAATGAAAATAGATTCCACAGTAAAATACATAGAAAACGTACTTTCACCAATGGATATCTGCATTATAAAAGTAACCATCCAAAACATACTATTAAAAATATACCGAGAGGTCAATACATAAGAGCAAGTCGCATGACCAGCAAAAGTGAAGACTTAATCAAAGAATTTCATTTCATAACTTCTTTATTTATTGATAGAGGTTATGATGTTAATGTATTAATGACTAATGGAAATGAAATTTTTGATAAACATGAGTCCTTATTTCCAGCAATATTAAATGAACCCATTAATGAAAATATAGTAAAAGAGTGTAGAACTATTAGTCTAGACAATGAAGTTATATGTTCCTTTGATATGAGTGGTGATATGAAAGAGATAGCATCAATTCTCACAAAAAACTGGAGAATTATTCAAGGAAATCATGATATTTTAAAAATATTGGGTAATAAACCTCATTTTGTGTTTAGGAATTCTAATAATATTAAGAAAATGTTAGAATATCATAATTATGAATCCAGGAAAGTTAGTATAAATAAAAAAGGTATGTTTTGTTGTCAAAATTGCAAAATCTGTCGTTTTATTTCTGTAGGTCCTAATATTTCTATAGTTAATAGTGAAAGAATTATTGAAGTTCCAGGTTTTGCAAATTGTAACTCATGCGGGTTAGTGTATGTAGGCATGTGTACAGCATGCCCTGCGTTCTATGTGGGAATGACAACACGTAGTTTAAGCACCCGCATTAAAGAACATTTATATAGTATAAAGTGTAGGGATGACAAAAATGCCTTATACAAACATTCTGTTGTGTGCCATTGTTTTAAAAAAATTGTATTTTCTGTTCTTGAAATATGTGAACCTGACAGTAGAGCTGGTGATTTTAAAAATTATTTAGAACAGAGGGAAACACTATGGCAAGTCAGGTTAAATTCGGACAAGTTTCCTGGTTTGAATGAAACAATAAATGTGAGATGTTTTTTGAAATATAGGAAACTAGGAATAAATAAGAAATGTAATGTGCTTCATTTATTTAGTAGTTAGAAATTGTTTTTAAATTGGTTTTAATTAATAGTTTTAATAAGGATGTTAATTGTTTAATTGATTGTATATTTAAACAGGATGAAGGGGGTTGTGAATGTATTCTGATGAAGTCGTAAGATGAAAGCGTGTATTAAAGTGATTTGTACGCTATTTTGACTGGATTCTACATTTCTTATCGTACCGGAGGTTTGTTAAAGTATTTGTTTCTACCATTCCTTTGCCACACCTTTGGGAACTGATTTATTTGGTTTTGTGCTCATTTCTTGTTCTATTCCCAGTCTTCTGATGGATATTCTCAAAGTATTTAAAGCTGGAATGGACTGTTCACTATAATGACTGTACACCTATAAACATGAAGAACTCACCACATGGTCTTCTTCCACCTTCCTTTAACATTTGCTCAAAAAGTCTATGTACTAGTGCACAGTAATGAATGCAGTTTAAGTATACACTAAAGCTCATGCTACGCATTTAAATTAGTGAGCCATCATGAACCTCCTGCTGCAACACCTTTCCTATATAAAAAGAACAGGGGTCTAGAATACTCTTAACACAATGCATGAACCAGTGGAGTTTTTCTGTAAATGACCATTATATTAGAGCATGGCATTCTCTAAGGATGCATGGCTGCATCATAAAAGATTAGTTCTAAGGTTTAAAGCTAGACATTGGATTATTAAAGATATTACATATCTGCTATAGGGATCCATAGCACAAGTGAGTCACCTATCCCATAGGTATACAATTTCCAAGGCCCTGGTGAATGGCGAGGATGTGGCATTTAAAGGAAATCTTTTGTATTGCTAATGTGTTCTCCATTGCATGTGAAATGGCCCTGTGTCTGCACATACTACAATATTGTTTCACTTGCACATCCATTATGAAGGTATAGATGTATGCCTCTAAAACAAGAACATATTGTACCACAAACTGGTAACTTATATTTACTACTGACCACTTCATATCCATACTCTGTGCATCTCATTGCAAGACAGACTTGGTCCCCTTCTTGCACTATTTCACAGAAATGAACATAGCACATTGAAAAGAATGAAATGATAAAATGTTGTAATACTTTTACACACACGGTGCCATCAAATACAAGATGATGGTAGCTACATAGCAAAACCCACCACAAACCAGCACTGTTAAATATGTTGTTGTGAAGACACTTGCTTAAGTGCTTGCTCCAAATCTGCATAATGCCACATACTATTGTAACCTGAATGTTATGAGGCTCTATCACATGAAACCCACATACAGATTTTATATGCTTTGAACACTGTTTTGCTACTATTCTGCCAAAGATCTCTATAAATATAAATTGCATGTACTGTTAAACACAAGTGACATCAACATCCACTTCCTTAGCAATGCCCTACGTCCTTCCCATGCAGACTGGGCACGTCTTCATTCCCAGAATTCAGCTCACACTGATGATCATAGTATGTGCAGTATAAAATACCCCCAGTGCAAGCTTGGCTCAACTATAACAACCTAGTTATCCTTGTTGTTTCTCAGTCTTGGCTAAAGTCACATTTAATTGACTGTGAAAGAACTCAATGGATATAACCTCTTTAGGAAAAGAAAAAAAAGCATAAAGATGTAGGCAGAGTATCGTCTGTTTTTAAAATGAAGCACTCCTATTTCATAAACATTTATTTATTTATTAGTTAATCTGTCTATTTGTGTATGTATTCATTCATTCATTCATTCATTCATTCTTTGTTAACTGGGTGGACGGGCAGGTTATTGGACCCTTGTCGGTCACAACCTGGGTGCAAAAGGCACAAAAGTACAAGCAAATGGTTCAAATACAATACTTCAAAGATAACAAAAGCACACCAAATTTGGTTATACATGTTTTAAATAGGTTAACATATTCTGTTATCCTACAATCTTAAAAACAGTTAAAGTATTAAGGATTCAAGGAAATACAATCATACTTGTACAGAAAAATTGTAAGGGACAGAAACTGGAGTCAGGGGATGAAAAATAAGTCTGACCTGAGAAAAAAAGAAAGAAAATGTAGAAAGGTGTAAAATATGCAAGTAAAGACAGAAGAAGAGTTAGAGATCATTGGAGCATAAGGTGTTGGTGTACTACTGCTACTACTATAGGAAGATGAATTATAATTTAACTTTACATATATCCATTGGAGGGAACTCTCTCTGTTTTGTGATACATACTGTATCATACAAATTAATTAAGGTAAACATATCTTCAGGGTTGTGCATCTTTCTATCCTGATTTGCCGAAGGACACACAAACACACACACACACACACACACACACACACACACACACACACACACACACACACACACAGAGCGATATACCTTTTATTTGTCCTTGAGTTGACAGAATGTCCTTGGTGTATCTTATTTTTGTCCTCACTCTCATAAATATCCAATCATTACTATCTGTCAATAAAACCATTTTGTTCTTTTTATTGTTTACAAAGTGCATCATGACACTAGACCTGCCGTTGTATTAACTTTTAAAGTGAGTCCAAGTAATAGTTTAAAATTGTCCCTGATTTTATAGAATGCTCCTTATTTTAACTCTTATATGTTCTGCCCTGTCTCTTGTAACTCCCAGACCACTGCAGTAAGTGAATGATGTCAGAGTAGAGTTTCATACTTCTTAGAGTGTAAAGAATACACGATAACACTAACCCTCTTCAGTTAAATTAATGAGTTAAGGCTCTGCCTTGACAAACTGCTTTCTGTGACAAGGTCGGTGGGTTTGAAACTTCCTCCCCTTTTTACTTTAACTCATTTTGTTTTAAAGATTTAAGGTAATATGTTAACAGTGTACCTGGAGTCTAGCGGTGCTGTAGCAAACTTACTCTTTGCTCAGAAGCTAGGTCGGGTTCCAAGGGTACATGGTTTTAAACTATCTCAGCTTTACTTTAACCTTTTTTTTGTTGAGCTGAAGATAACGTAAGAGAATCTTGGGTATCAAGTAGTAGTGCAAAGGAGTAAAGCTCATGCTACACAGCTGTTTGTGAGACTTGAAGGCATGGGGTTTGCCTTTATGGCATAATATAAAGAGTACTTCTGGTGTCAGATGAACCCCCCCATGCCATTCATGCTGCAAAAGTTGTCCTGTTAGCTTTTTAAATGCCTTTAGAGATGATATAAAGAGCATCCTTGGTGTCTAGTTCCCCCCATATATTGCAGAAGTTAAACATTAGGTGATTGTGCATGTGTGACAACCCCCCCAGACATTCATGCAAATACACACATAGGCCCGCACTCCCTCAATTCTATTAATGAATGCACTCACTCTACATATACACACAAGCACACACACATACACATACTCACACCTTTCTTACCTATCTTATAACCACCCAGTTTTGCATACAGACATACACACATATCACCTGAGGCCACTAATCCCTCTGCATGTACTCACATGTGCAACCACACACACACACACACACACACACACACACACATACACACACACACACACACACACACACACACACACACACACACACACACACACACACACACACACACACGCACACAAACACACACACACACATGCACACATACACGTCTCTCACTTCTAGCTTACTTCAAAAACCCCTGAAACTTACCTCTAATGTGATCTCATCCATTGAAAGCAATGGGAGAATACAAGCTTTGTGGCATGTTCATCAGCATGACCTACTGAGTTAATTTATACAGCTGAATGATGTTCAGAATCTCTTGACTGCATAAATGCCTCACTACAGGCATTTCCAGGGGGCAGCACATAGCTAATTGAAACAAATTTCTCCCTAAAATGAATCCTTAGCATTTACAACAAGCAACAAAGACAGCCCAGCACAGTGTTGCACCTGTTAGTGGAACAGCGCTGTGGTAGGGCTGTCTCTGAATTGGTAATGGTTATGATGGGGTGTAAAACAGGCTTACTCCCCATGGTAACCATTTTGAATTCTGGAAATATAATTTAATTACCGACAACATTAAAACAGCTCCACTAATTTATGTGCAATAAACAAAATTTTAACCAAGCTATGGTCAACAAAACTTCACAATCTGCTGCAAGCCACTATGTTTCCTAGTCCAGAGCTTAATGCCGAAATCCAGGTCTTCAGTAACACATTTCTTAATGTACTGAGCACTATGGCCACAATCCACATGAACATTTACTGTGGGCAACTCCAAAAATAGTATACCTACTAAACAATGTAAGTACAGCTGAAAGCAATATATCCATAATAAACCCACAATCCAGATGAAAAGAGTGAAACAGAAAAAAATTACTGTGGACATCTCCAAAAATAACATACCTACTGGAACAATGAAAGAAGCGCTAGAAGCAAGATATCCATAATAAACCTGAACATACAAACAGACTATGCAAACAATTTCACAATAAAGTCAAATCTCTTAATGAAGGTAGCAAATGGGCTTGCTAGATATCACAAGAACTTTATAAGCATAATCCCTAAAAATTCTTGAAACCCTCTTGTAAAGATCCACAACCTTAATCAAGCTTCCTTGACATAGATTCCCAACTGTGTTACCACTTCACTAATATCTGTAAGGGTGTCCCCATTTCTTCATTTCCTGACCTTGAAACCCCTATATTTAGAATAATAAACATCATGCATTTTGTGGTAATTCCTACTGCTACCATATGCAAACTTCTTAAAAGTGTCTTTAAAAAATAAATACATCTTTTCTTGCTTCAGAGAGTATCCCTTCCTCATACCTCAAACAAATTTCATGTCCTCTCTGCGTGGAATATATAAGCCACCATCCAATTTCACAAGAAGGCCCATCCACCTATCCAGGACAAAAAAGCCAATCTGCATTCTTCTCTCAGTGTCTAAAATAATAGAAACAAATGTGTCTGTTAACATGTAATACAAAAAAAAAAGCACAGCTCTTCTTCAGAGAAAGCACAGAAACTACCCTACACTACAACATAGAAAAAACAACTCTACCAGAGAAAATTTCCTAGATATATTCAAAGTATTCAGTATGATAAAAAATACAGTATTTATCTGTTGTCTGCCATAAATATACCTCTTAAAACTGCTTCTCTAGCAACCTAGTCAATCACACTCAGTGTATTACATGGCCAAGCCATATGTCTCTCTAGTCCAGACAGATGATGAACAGGGATAAAGCCCTAACTACATTCCAGATGAACTATGCTTTTCAAGTGAAATAGTGGAGAGACTGTGCTGTGGTCAGTGACAATAAGCAGCTGATCCCAGATTACCATACTGGGTGGTTGGATGGTAGCTTTAATTACCACTCTGCCAAGACCTACATTAGAGTGTCACCTGTGACAATGGTAGCAGTACACCACTGAATAAACTGACATGTGTAGTAGCTCGCGTGTCCCCTCTGAGGACAGCAGCTGTAGGCTCACAAGTCATGAAAGGCAGGGATTAAATAGTGGGACCCATTCTCTGACATACAGATGATGAATCTTGCTCCTTGTTCACTCATATCTTACTTGAAGAAATAATCAGGCCATAAATCTCAGTAATCTAGGGAGTGAATGGGTGAAGTGAGTGGCTGTAAGAGCAGGGTTAGATGGTCAGCAAGGGGATGAAGGCATAAAAAATGAATCTCACTCTGCATGTATCCCTATTCTCTGACAGGTGGTAAGTCCTCACTCCCTTATTTTTCACTATTTTTGGTCAAAAATATTCCTATAATAAATCATACAGCATCTGAGTACAGTATCCATGTGACACTAACATCTTCTCCACATTTAAATAAATCAAAGGGAAATTCTTTCATCAATATTATATAATATAATGACAATAAAGGACCACAGTGAACCTTAGTGCATGAAATTTAAATGCTCTGGTACCATGGCACAGCAGTGTAAAGCAAGGCTGGCATGGGGTTTTGTGCTGGAATATCCTGTTGGATGTGACTGTAGTTCCTTCCCTTGCAGGACTGGTTGTATAACTGCACCTGCTTTAGTGGTAGCTTATCCTAATTTTCTTAAGGCATGTGGTAAAAATCATGCATCACACCCATTAACAATCACAGATGACATTACCATGTTGAAGATGGCAGTTGGGTTTTCTGTCTACATGGTTCCTGACCGGCACATTACCAAAAACTTGATTCTCAACTCTGAGATGAAGGAATGAGCTAATGTTACTGTTGTCATGGTTATAGACTGCATGGCTGTATGGTCCCATCATACCAAGTTCTGTCCTCATGGAGGAATGAATGGGATGAGAGAGTAAAAGTAGGGAAGTCACTGAGAGTCTTGGGTGAGAGAGACTATATTGAATCAAGACTAGATAATGCTAAACTAAGACTCAGTACTATAAAGAAAATAGGCTAATGTTTTGCCATCCAGGATTAACTGGGCACTCAAAAAATGAATAATAAAGAGGATCATGACTGGGTCCCTGAGGAAAAATACAATTTACTATGTGTCTCACACATTGAATGCCAAGAAATTCACCTGAGGAGCCACACTCAAGAGGTGAATGTTAACCTTTTTTTATGCGTTCTCAACATGAATGATATGATAGGTGAGCTCTTATCATAATTGCTTTTAGTGCATTGCACTTTACTGCTCCATATCCTACTGGCTACAGGGAAAAGAATGTAAGCATGTGCATAGCTTTCAACTGTCCAGGTTTTGCAGAATGTCTAGATTTTTGCCTAATACTTTTGGTCTGTTCTTCTTAAAATTTGTGGTTTTCTGGGAGAGCATTGATGACCGATGTCACTAAATAATGACATACATTTGAGTATCCCACTTGTTTCATACTTTATATCCTTTGGAAAATGCATGTTAATACCAAGTCTGCCTCTGTTTTTTTGGCCTTTGTCCCCCCATTATTTTAGGCCTTGTCCAGATTTCCTGTGCTAAGAATTTGAGCGGTATAAGCATGCAAAGTATTTCACTGGCTTTTAAAGCACTTGGAAGCCATTAAAGCACTTTGCAATGTAGTACAGACAGCAGTCACAAATAAAGTGCTCTGTGAAGACCACACAGCTTTAAAAGCTGTTATTAGACACTTCATTCTGCCATAGGTTTTATTTTTAAGTGTAGCACAATGAAGAATCTAACAGACCTTAAAGCCATTTCATTTTCTGCCACTGTTCTTTGTCAGCCAGTACTGTCCACTGCTAATCCCACTGTGAGACCCAGTCTTAGCAGTGCTTAGGGGTGTTTAATAAAAGCTTGTCAACCACCTTTCTTGTGTCAGAAATTGGCTTAAAAGCTTGTCTTTTTTACCAATTTCAGAGGTTAATTACTGTGTTTCAGCCACTATGTTAGTATTCTAGACAGTGATTCGACAGAGTCAGAACCGGTACCAAATTTCAAAAATCCTTCCTGTCAGCTTTGATTCTACACTCATATTTGATGTGAACAAGGCTAGTGGTATCCACCACTCAAGCTGTGAATTAGGCACCTTTTATGAGGCAAAACAATTCCTAACTCCAAGCTCCCTTAGTGACCATTATTGCATTCTTCTTTCTTCCCTGACTTGTGCCTCTTACTTATACCACTTAAGATGATATTATATGCACTCAATCATCTCTTAATGAAATTCTACTTCTGAAATGCAAATCCACCTTCAGAAACAATTTATTTAACTATGCCACTGGTTCCATAAAAATAAACAGTGCCTAGGTACCTCGTTTACTGACAAAAAGTCTCAAGATAATTAGGTCCATTCCTTTTTGCTTTTTTCTTTCCACTCCACTCATAAACATTTCGGACACAATTCTATAGTTCTGCTCACTCCAAATTTTCTGAATTGCACTTTTTATTCTTTAATCTCAGCCTTTTACTCTCTCATTAACTCTTCATTCTACTTTTATCTTCTTTCTAATTGTAAATACCATGGAAAACTAAGATTATATAGAAACTCACTTGTCTTCAGTTCTCATATTGCAACGTGATTAAGTCTCAGTTTGATTTATCAACTCCTATAGTTGAGTATATCAACTCTTGTGCATGTACACAGTTTGCTCTTCATTGTAATGTAATATTGCAATTGTTATAATTTTAATGCATTAATTGTTTTAAATTTTACTTTATTATGCATTTAGGAAAACACAACAACTACCAACCAGTACCAAAACTTGGGTCCACCAAAGAAATTGTAGAGCACAAAAAATATAAAACAGGATCCAAGGACAACCAAAGAACTCCAAACTAAATCTGTTTTTATTGTACAAATTGTAAAAGCATAAGCACTTTCGTAGCAAAGCTACTTCATCAGATGCATAAAACAATTAAAAAATCACTCCATTAAATACACTAATTGAAAAATCACATGAGTAACTAATTAACTTTCTTAAAGACCTATGCCTTAAAATACACTCATTAAACAATGTGCACACACATAAATGTGTAACCTTTGTTAACTTTTACCTTAAAAGAAGACAAGACAACTTTTCCTCTCTTTCAGTGGTATTTAATGCACACACGTGGGAGCCTCATGTAAAGCACCAGGGAGACTCCCAGAACAAAAGAATGCATAAGCTTACATACTGTTAATACGGCTGACAGTACAAACATATCAATTGGACCAATTAGGTCATTACATAAAAACAATTAATCAATCAGTGGTTTACCCGTAGGCTTAAAGCAGTTCATATTACTACATCTCTAGGCAGAGAAAGAAAATCAGATGCACTTCCATAAAAGGAAAGCTCTTGTTTTTCTTTGCTTTTCCATTATTCACAGTTTACTCAGAGTTCACAGTACAAAGTACATGCATGCAGATTGTCACATACCCAATTTCCTTAAACACATGCTTTTGGCCATTCATATTCTACAATCCCAATTTGATGCTGTGTAAGCATCACCATTTAGTCTATCATACATTTGCCCTAAGTCTAACATAACCATGTTGCTGATTCCTTCAACATTGCCACAAATCTTTAGTTAATCATTTACATTTATAGCTGCAGCCATATAAAACTTTGGCACCTTTTTAGTAGTTTTGAAAGACATTAATTTTAAAAATCAATGCTTTGATTAGAAACACAACAAGAAAGGCAATAATAGCTAATACTGCAATTAATAAAATTAACTTCAACAGTCCACCTCTCCAACCTGAAAACAGGTTGGTTAACCATGCCCATGTTGAGTTATCGGCCTCCTTGGCCTTAGAGAGTTTGGACACTTTCTGAATCAGTTCAAGATGACTTTCAATTTCGTTCTAATTATCAGGAATAAATGTAAAGCACTCCTCCTGGATTAAAGCACAAGTTCCACCTTTCGCCACTAGGGTGAAGTCGAGATCCGTACGGTTTTGGAGTACTACAGCTCTCAGCTGTCAGTTCATCAGTCACTAGTTCTAAAGCAGAAAATATGGCATTGCTTAATATTTCAAGCAACTTGGACAGCTTTCTCAGATCCCAAATGGATTTTATTACTCCATATGCTGGAATTATTCCAGCCCACGATATGACATCATCACCCAAGTCCATATGAGATAGTCCTTTAGTGCCATCATGAGCCAAGTCATGATGATAAAGCCATGAAGCATCAACTTGGCCTACCGGATTGGCAGGCTTTTTAACCTCTCGAACATTTCAAAATTTTCCTTGAGGTAAAGCAGATACGTGTCGGATGGCTGGGACTAAATAACATAAGAAACAGCTACCAGACCAGTTTCATGGTAGCCATTTATAGGCTTTTCTACTACATATAAAATACAATCTTTCTTCCAAGAGCATAGTGGAAATGTTTGTAGTAACATTATTATTGAACACTACATGGGAGAATACATCATATAAATCTAACTTAAGTCGTGAGAGTTGTAAATAATTTGTCATTGTAGGGCTATTTTCGAAGATCCATACCTCTTTTGGCTCCAGCATCGTTCCAGTCACATTACAGGTCTGCCAGTCTGAATAATTCTTGAATGGTGCAGATATGGAGGCCCAACACTGAATAGGAAATAGACCTATTCCTTGCCATAATGTTAATTGACTGTAAGGCTGTGTAGTTAGTAACAGCAAATACTCTCTGAATTGTTATGGTGCAATTGCTTGAGCCGACTTTCTTTATTCCCTTTTGTTTTTAAAATGCCTTGCTGTCGATATGCCAAAGTTAAAGCTACAGTTCGATTTAAATGTATCTTTATACACAATCCCACAGAAATGTTAAAGAGGATGGTGGAATAGTTATCAGTAGGTAAAGGACTAGCTGTCATTGGCAGGCCATCATGTGAAGTGGAAAGAGCTGCACAAATCCAGCAATCAGAAACGATGAAGGTAGAAGCGTAAGCATATTTGATGGCTTGGTAGGTGTTGAAAGGTGGATGCCAAGTAGCTCCTTTGGTTTGATGCATTGATGGAGCAGGAAATAGAAATGGCCACATTAAAAATAACAAGAAAGACAAGTAGAATGGCTGTCCAATATTTCTGTGGAAATGGTTGGTGCACTGGCGTGGTCTCAGGAGTTTGAAATTTCCCAAAAGGGTAAATGTTAGGCATCGTCAGGTGCTGGAACAGTTCTACTTCAAGTGCGAGTAGCAATGGGAGGAGAATCTGGAGTTGAAAAAGTTAAAGGCTGTTAGTCTTCGGATGGCACAACTTTTTTCACATGCGAAACGTGGATCCAAGTAGGAGATCCTTGTAGTTGCATAGCAGATGACATTGTTAGAAGAACCAGGAAGGGCCCCTTCCAGCACGGCTGGAGCGCTGTTTTTCTAGAGAAGAACTTAACGTATACCCAATCGCCTGGTTGTAGGGCAGATGACATGAAAGGATCTGGAAGATGCTGAGCAGTTGCTACTTGTCGATGGTGAGACTGTAGAAAGGAAACAAGAAATCTGCAGTACAAAAGAATATCATTATCAAATGCATCATATTCAGAAAGGGGTGGTGGTGGTTTCATGGGCATACGCAGAGGGCAACCCATGAAAATTTCATGAGGAGAAAGACCCTTAGTAGGATGCGGTTGTGCTCGCATAGAAAGTAAGGCCAGAGGTAAAGCCTGTACCCAAGTTAGGCCTGTTTATGAAGTAACTTTAGTAAGTCTAGTCTTCAATGTCTGATTCATTCGTTCAATAATACCTGATGCCTGCGGCCTATATGGGCAATGAAATTTTAAAGTGATGCCTAACATTGTACACAATGAATCAACTAATGAGCAGTAAAATGTGTCCCACGGTCAGAGTATATTTGACAGGGGACACCAAAACAAGGTATCAGTTCATAACACAATTTTTTGCAACTGAAATAACATCATTTTTAGCACATGGGTAGGCTTCTACCCACCCAGAAAAAATATCAACAACAGTCAAAACATATTTAAAATGAGTGCAAGGTGGGAGTTCAATAAAGTCCCACTGTAAGGCCCAAAATGGTCTCATTGGTTTTGGCAATGGTTGAGCGGGAGCCATAGTGCCTTTTGAAATATTATGTTGTATGGTTGGGAGGGTGGCTTAATGGCTAAGGTGTTTGCCTTATAAACACAAGGTGCAGGGTTTGAGTCTTACAAGGGATAATTGGCTAGGCTTAAAATGGCTTGCAAGGGCAGTTAGCTTAATACTAAACTATGAACTATAAACTATAAACAAATGGAGCATGTGCTCAGGAAATGTTGCACAGAAGCAGAAAGTCCTGGGGCATACCAATCCCTTTGGATTTGTTTTATTAAAGCTTGTACCCCTACATGGGCTGGCAAATGATATGCTTTAATAAGAGAATTTAACATGGATATAGGGCAAATTAATCTGCTATCAGGATGTTGCCAAATTGAATCAGAGTGCTTGAAACAGCTTTGAGCCAGCCATGTTTTTTTCTTTCTGATTCCGGTGCTTCGTCTTGTAAAGTTTTTAAAACAGTAGTGTCAAAAAAAAACAGTTGCAAAGTAGGCTGCAAAAATTGCCCCTGAACAGTCTGTGAGAGCGCAGCCTGCTTGGCAGCCCAGTCAGCCAAATTATTTCCCTTGGCCACTAGGGAGTCATTGGACTAGTGTGCTGCACACTTAACAACAGCAATTTCAGAAGGTAGTAACAAATCCTGTAATAGGTGGTTCGTTCTCATCACCAGTTGGTATCAAGGAGGCAGGGTTTAGTGGTGGGTAGTGTGTAATTTGTACAGTAGGATTATTTAATAAATTTAACTCGTATTTAGTGAGGTGAGCATTAGAAAGATTCTGAGTTTTTGTTTTTAAGAGTAGTGCTTGCACCGCATGAGGTACTGCTAGTATAGTATCATGACCTAAGGTTAATGGTGCCACCATATCAACCAAAACAGCAGTGGCTGCCACCGCTCACAAACAAGGTGGATAGCCAGAGGCAGCAGGATCCAACTGAGTGCTGTAATATGCTATAGGTCGATAGCCCCCTGTGTGCACTTGCACCAGCAGACCCAATGCAATCTTGTTTCTTTCACAACAAAAGAAAACAAGTGGTTTCGAGTAATCTGGGAGCCCCAGGGCAGGTGGGTTTATCAGTGCTGTTTTAATAGCCTGAAAAGCATTTTCATGTTCAGGGAGCTGTAACAGAGGGGCCAAAATTTCTGAAAAACTGGGCATCCACTGTCTACAATAGCCTGCCAAACCGAGAAACCCCCTGAGTTGTCTCTGAGTTATAGTGTGAGGGGCAGTCTGAATGGAGGTGATCCTACTTGGAAGTATTTGATGCGAACCCATAGAAATGATGTGTCCTAGGTATTGCACCTTTTTTTGGCAAAACTGCAGTTTAGATTTATTTACCTTAAAGCCTCATTCAGCTAAAAACTTTAAAACTAGAAGGGAGTCATCTATAAAAGACTTAGTATCTTGTGAAGCTATAAGAATATCGTCCACATATTGAACCAAAACTGAACATGGTGGTAACTGTAAATCCTGTAGTTGTCAGTGCATTTCTCTAGAGAATAGAGTTGGAGATTCTACATATCCCTGGGGTAGTCTGGTCCAAGTATACTGTTGGCCTTGATAAGTGAATGCAAACAAATACTGACTATCAGAATGTACCAGAATAGAGAAGAAAGCTGATGAGATATCTATAACCGTAAAACAATGTGCTGTTGATGGGATACAGCTTAAAATTGTAGCTGGGTTTGGTACGATTGGAAAAACAAGCAAAACAGCTCTATTGACTTCTCGCAAGTCTTGCACAAATCTGTAAACTTGTTTACCAGGTTTCTTTACCGGCAGTATTGGAGTATTATATGGGCTTGTTGTAGAAACTATAATTCCTTGCTGTACCAAAGCGGAAATTATGGGGGCAATACCAGATATAGCCTCCGCTGTCAGAGGATACTGTGGTACACAAGGTAGTTTTGCCCCAGGTTTTAATGTTATTTTTACAGGAGTTGCTGAAGTCAGAAATCCAACATCATTATCATGAGTGGTCCATAGCTGAGAGGGTAATGAGTTACAATGATTATTTTTATTGAAGTCAGATTGTATACATATTGTTTGCAGAATGACATTTTCGTTTAAGGCAGCCAAAATACTATTTTGTTTACCTGAAGGTACTTGTAAATACACTCCATCAGCTATGCAAAAAATGGTGGCTCCCATTTTACAGATCAAATCTCTTCCCAATAAATTTAAAGGTGCTGAGGGTCCTACTAAGAATGCATGATTGTCCTGTAAAGGTCCCAAAGTTACTGGGACAGGAACAGTTTCAAAATATTCAATAGGGACACCAGAGACACCCACCCCTCTAGTTGTTTTATTGGAGAGGGGAACATCCATTGCCGTTTCACCAGCTAACATAGATTTAGTTGCTCTGGTGTCAATTAAGAATGGGTATAGTTTATTTTTGACAAGTAACATAACATGTGGTCCGTCTTGATCCACAGGAATGAAAGGGCACAACTGCTGTTATCTTTGTTCAGGAAACCTTCATTGTGATGGCTGACGATTGGATGGGGTCAAATTGGAATTCCACTGTTGTGGCATATCAGTGGGTGGGGCAGGTTGTTCAACCAGATACAGACATTAATTTCTCCAATGGCCTATTCGGCCACAATTGAAACACTCCATCTGATTATTGTAGCTTTGGTGCGGGTCTGATCATGTTTCCTGCCAGTGTTGTCTATTTTGAGTACCCGCTCCTTGGCGTCCACCCTTCCCCCTTCCTCATCCTCCCCGTCCATGTTGCCCAAAGGCAGTACACATTTGAATCTGTGCCTTAACTAATTTTTCCTGTAACTCCTTTTTTTCCTTTGCTAAATGGTCGGAGAGGTATTGCACTTGTGTGACTAATTCATGCAATCCAAGACTAGGCCAGTTTAAACATACTTCCTTTAGTTTGTCCCATACAAGCGGGTATAACCCATCTATGAAGGCAGCCAATAATCCACTTTGTGCTGGCCCTTCAGTGGGTTCTGGATAACCAGAATAAGCCTCAAAGGCTTCTGTGAAACAATTTAAATATTCATCCACAGGTTTGTCTTCTTTCTGAAGAACTGACTTGATTTTGGACAAGTTGGGTGTGGGTGGAACTATTACAGTGATAGCCTCTACTATACTTTTTCTGACCGCTTCAAATCCATTATCTCCCTGTACATTGTGTTTTGGAATTGGACTAGGGACATTAGCATGGTCCTAAATTTGTTTAATCAGATCAGCCGGCACGGCATACTGATGAACTTCTTTTATTATGGGATTATGTAGGCTAATATGTCCCACCAGCATGCACTGGAATTTAGCTGGATTAGTACGGATAGACGGTAGTGATTTGGTAATGATCTGAAAATCAACCGCTGACCATGCCCTAGGTACTACGATGGTCGGTGGTTCCTGTGCATTTCTAGCATGAGCTGGGTTAGGTACCTCCCTCAATGGTAGCAATCTGTCATCATCTGACGACTAAGAGTCTGAATCTGGATTAAATTTATCTGGCCCAAAATATCCATCCCCACTGTCAATTACAGTGGAGAAGTGGCCAAAATGCCTTTGTCAGTGTAAATGTCGCTTCCCTTTTCCCTTATGATAGGGTTTAGACTTAAAGTACTTTACAGCTTTTGCTTCTTTATGAGTCTGATGGCAAGTTTTCACTCACTCTGACTCTTTTTGTTTGCTTGCTTCTGTATCAGATTCACTAGACTGTCTGCTCGAACTTGTCCTCCATCTCTACTGGTAGAGTCTGGCTGTGATGTCTCGGGTCTTTGTTGAACGGGGGGGGGGGCTGGTATGCTGGTGGTGCTGTCGGTGGTGGGGGAAACCAAGCATTATCGTCCTCTGACGATTCAATTATTTGTAATTTAGGTAATTCCTTTACAGGATAAAGCCCCTTAAAGGGCGGGTCCTTTAAACATTTACTGTTTACTACATCTAAATTACTGTCAGTGTGTTGCAATTCCCTCAATTGTTCCTTTAATTTTTGCTGATTATCTTTTAAACTGCTAATAAACAAATCTTTTTCTCTCTCCTTCACTTCTGTCATCCAATCATTAAATGCTGCCCAGCACAACCCTGGTATTTTTTCCCTTTTTTCTTCAACTTTCCCTGAAGATTAAGCATAATATTTTTATTAAAACTGCCATTTTCTGGGAAGGCGAGTTTACCATCACCCTTAGTGAGGGCGATCCACTGACTTATAAACATACAATTGTCCCGGGACGCACGAAAATACATATAACCAGCTGGTGTATCTCTTTCTGGCTCTTTTATGGTTCCCACAGTAGCTCCCATTTTCACACAATAAGCTGTACTGTACTTTACAGATTTAGCTGTGATGTTTTTTAAGTGTCATTTTCCCCACTCTTGTATCTCCTTTCACTCTTATGTCGCCAGTTTTTTGTTTTAACCCACACTCATACTGCACAATCAACAACAGAAAAAGAAATACATGCCACTTACCTCAGAACGACTGAATGAGAGGAATTATTTTATTCCTGCAAAGGTATCAATACAAAATTTTAAAGCAGGCGAGTACAGGAAATGAAAGAAACACTGCAAAAACAGAAAAATCTGTTGTGGGCCCTTTTAGTAGCAGTATTTAGTTCAATCCCTGACTGCTGCAGTCACTATCAATTCAAATCTGAGTAAACAACACCAATTGTTAACTTTTACCTTAAAAGAAGACAAGACAACTTTTCCTCTCTTTCAGTGGTATTTAATGCACACGTGTGGGAGCCTGATGGAAAGCACCAGGGAGACTCCCAGAACAAAAGAATGCATACGCTTACATACTGTTAATACTGCTGTCAGTACAAAACATATCAATTGGACCAATTAGGTCATTACATAAAAACAGTTAACCAATCAGTGGTTTACCCGTAGGCTTAAAGCAGTTCATATTACTACATCTCTAAGCAGAGAAAGAAAATTGGATGCACTTCCATAAAAGGCAAGCTCTTTTAGGTTCATAGGTTCATACTAGGCTATCTGCCCGAGGGCATTTATAAGCCTAGCCCATAGTTTTGTGGCTTACGCCACCCCTTTAGTTTGGAGAAACTATGCCCATTATTTTGCTGTGCCTCTGTCGAGCAGTGACACTGAGGTAACCCCTGGGGTGTATCTGAGATCTCCCATCCATTGGTCAAGATTCCTCTTGAACAAGGCCAGCGAGGTGCTCTGCCTCACATAAACCGGGATTTTGTTCCACAGCATAGGGAGTCTTTGGGTGATGAATCTATCCCTCCAGCACGTCCTATTAATAACCGTGTCGAGGTTTAAGTCTCCGCCCTTGTGGCTCTGAGGGATCTAGATTTTTGAGATGAAGCATGTTCATCAAATCTGGGTTTGACATGGCCTTGTATGTCAGGCATAGGTCACCTCTGAGCAAGCGGTAAGCAACTGAATATAACTGGAGTTCTTTCAGTCGGGCAGCATAAGACAGATTTTTGAGACCCTTTATCCTTTTGGTGAGGAACTTTTGTGGCCTCTCCAGCTGCTGCAAGTGTCGGGTCAGATACATTCGAATGGGGCATTGTACTTTCGATCATTGGTCTGATGAGTGATGAGTATAGGGAGACTATGACTTCCCTTGATCTAGATGTGAATCCCTTCATGATAAGGTGGGCAATGTAGAAGGTCTTCCTAACTACTTTAGCAATATGAGTGTCGAATGAAAGGCTACTGTCAACCTGGGTTCCCACGTCCCTAATAACTTCTTCTTTGTTCAGGGATTGCCACCTATATGGTAGCTAGGGGTAACCTTATTTTTCCGAAGGGTATGACTATGCATTTCTTGGCATTTAACTTTAGGCCATGGCTCTGGCACCAGTTATCCGTTTCTGTGAGACCCTTCTGAAGGATATCTGTGTTGGATGTGTTTTCAACTAGGGCGCGCAGTTTGCAGTCATCTGCAAACTTTGTCAGCCATAACCCTCCTGTGTTTGCTTGTACTTCAGAAAAGTAGATGCCAAACAAGAGTGGGCCCAGGACTGAGCCCTGTGGGACACCACTTGTGACAGGCTTTGAGTCTGACATGGCCAGCAACTCTGACCCTGTGGGTTCTGTCACTCAGCCAGTTTGCAACCCATCTTGTAATGTATGGGTTTACATTTAAGTTGATGAGTTTTTCAATGATACCCGAGTGAGGTATTGTATCAAAAGCCTTCGCCAGGTCTAGGTAGGCTGTATGGACTGCTTTTCCCTCGTCAATGGCCTTGGTGACTGTTTCGAAAAAGTCAACCAAGTTTAAAAGGCATGATCTGCCTTTGACAAAGCCAAACTGGCTTTCTGTACTTTTCCATTATTCACAGTTTACTCACAGTACAAAGTACATGCACGCAGATTGTTATGTACCTAATTTCCTTAAACACATGCTTTTGGCCATTCATATTCTACACCTTCTACAAATATAGACAATCTTAAATTACTCTATGCAGCAAAGTATATGCATACATTTGTACAAAACCCTAGATATATAAAAAAAGGTCCATATCAGAACATCGAAGTTTTAAAACTTTGAATGTTCTAATATCGAACCATTTTAATCGAACGCTAAAAATAGCGAAGCTGCAGAACACCAAATTCTTTCCTAGGGAAAGAATTCCATTGGCCGGTTCTGTGGCTTTACTTTTTTCAGCAGTGTGGTGGAGATTTACGGGTTGGGTTTAGGTAAGTGTGCGATTGTGTGGTTGTTAGGATGAGGGTGCAGGTTACGTGTGTTAGGGTTAGGACGCGGGTTAGGTGAATTAGGTTTAGGGGTGGGTTAAGTGAGTTAAGATTAGGGTGCGGGTTAGGTGAGTGTGCGATAGTGACGGACCTTAGGGTTAGGGTTTGGGTTAAGATAAGTGGATAGATAGTAGTGTATGTATAGTTTAGTGTAGGGTTAGTTGTAGGATTATAAGTGTATGTGTGTGTATTGATGTTTTTTAGGTGTGCTTGTGTTGTGTGTATGTGTTTCGGAATAGCAAATTTTTTCCCAAAGAAAAAATTTGCTGTTCTGAATGTTCGATATTATGTGGTTTAGATATTTTAGGTTCCAAGAAATAGCATTCGCTATTTTCATCTTTCGATAATGTGATATAAACGCTATAAAAAATTAAATATATATATATATATATATATATATATATATATATATATATATATATATATATACATAAATATGCACATATATACTAAAAAATTATATACAAAAAATATAAAAATATATATGTAAAAAACACTATTATTGTGTATATTTATACAATGATGGTTCAAGACAAAAGCCAGACTATTTTCTATTTAAAGGTCTGGCTTTACGTTTAAGTCTCAAAGGTACTCTGTCATTCAGGCCATGGCCATAATCTCCACGTAATCTAACTATCCATTTGGCTTCTAATTGCTCAGTTTGATTCCTGATGTCACCTTTCCTGATATTCTCATATGTATGTCCTATTACCATAAACTTAAAGATATGAGATGTATCTGTATCTACAGTGTGTTTAGATAAGGCACTAACTGTATCACCTTTACCTATATGGTAATAGTGTTCTTTAATTCTGTCTCTAAGCAATCTATTGGTCTTACCAATATAAAATTTCATACAAACTGAGCAATAAGCCAAATAAACCACATGGGCACTGATGCATGCCGCAGAGACATTGAAACTATACACTTTATTCTGGTCAAGATGATTAAATTTATATATATATATATATATATATATATATATATATATATATATATATGTTTTATATATCTATGGTTTTGTACAAATATATGTATATACGTATACTGCATAGAGTAATTTAAGATGGTTTATATTTGTTGAAGGCTACACATTTATGTGTGTGCACATTGTTTAATGAGTGTTTTTTAAGGCATAGGTCTTTAAGAAAGTTAATTAGTTAGCCATGTGATTTTTCAATTAGAGTATTTAATGGACTTATTTTTTAATTGTTTTATGCATCTGATGAAGTAGCTTTGCTACGAAAGCGCTTATGCTTTTACAATTTGTACAATAAAAACTGATTTAGTTTGGAGTTTTTTGGTCATCCTTGGATCCTGTTTTATATTTTTTATTATGCATTTGTTATGTTCCACTGTTCAGTTCTCTATGTAGCTTTCCTCCTCAGGCCTCCGGAGAAAAGGGGCTTTCTGCCCAGTTGGAATTTCCAGTTAAACAAATAAAGATAACTAAACATAGAGGTCCA
Organism: Protopterus annectens; assembly: GCF_019279795.1. Taxonomy (NCBI): domain Eukaryota; kingdom Metazoa; phylum Chordata; order Ceratodontiformes; family Protopteridae; genus Protopterus; species Protopterus annectens. The sequence continues at coordinate 571,449,747 of NC_056738.1, read as the reverse complement.
GTGAGTTGTTAATGGACTACTAGACTCATAGTTTGTTCTGCATGAGATGTTTATGTGTTCCTAACTCTCTTCCTTCATAGACAATGTGCGATAACTACCGACCCTTTATCAGCTTTCAGATTCCACCACCACTAAATGTCCTACTGTCCTGCTACTTCTTTTTCATTCTTGATCCCTACTTTTGCACTACTTGACAAAAAACATACAAATCCATTTACTTAACCATGCTGCTGCTCAGCTGATCTCTGTTCTTCTTCACCTACTGGGCCGCCTCCCATCTTTACATGACTTTATAACAGCTCTCAACATCTTTCCAGTTCTGTTACAACCACCTATTCATACTTCCTCCCTACACTCTCCGCACATCGCACCAAACCTATATAATGATGTCCCTCACCTTTAATCCAAATATAGACTGATTAACTCCATTTCAACTCAAAGCAAAACGAAATTAAGTGACAAATTCCCAGATACAGTAAAATCCTTGCCCCACTTATCACAATGAACATCAAGACAATTCTCTTTAGCACACTAACTGTGCAACAGTCAGCCCCCAACCCCAGTAATCTAACTTTTGCAACAATAAATGTAAGAAGCATAATAAATAACATTTCTGAACTTCATTCCTGGATTACCCAACCAAAGTCTGACATTCTCACTGTAACTGAAACTTGGTTTAAAACGATTCTGAAATTATACCTCCTGCCTATAATATCTTCTATAATGACTGTATAAAGAGGAAAGGTGGTGATATAGCTTTAATATTTCCCAACAACTACCACATTTTCCCTTACAACAAATCAGTACCAAAATTCAGTTCAGCAGACCTCCTTATTACTTTTCTGAAATTAAACAATTGTAAACAAATATGTATTATAGCAATAACCCACGCCTGGGTGTGGGTAATGCTGGATTTACCCACGGTTGGCGTGGTTTGGTCCCATTATTTAAGAAAAATAATTACTTTTCTTAAATAATGGCATTGTATAATGCCTCTTTGCTGCCCTTCCGCACCTGTCTGGTGTTCGGCAGTTCTGATGTAGGTACATCAGAGCTTTGGGCAAAAGCGGAGAGGCATCAAGTTCTCCGTTGCTTTACTTCGCTATGTTAAATGGGTTTAACATGGCGAGACAGTTTTAAACAGCGGAGATCTCCGTTGCTTATTTTAAACTGTCTCGCTATGTTAAACTCATTCTGTTAAGATCTCCAGTTATTAAGCTATGTTAAAGGAGTTTAACATAAAAGCAGCGGAGATCTCCGTTGCTTTTTTCTGTGTCGCTATGTTAAACTCTTTCGGAAAAGTCCGGGCGACCGGACCTTTTTCCGTTAGTATATTGAGGGATTTACCATGGGCACGCTGGTTGGGCTGGCCAATCAGCGTGCACGTTTTTAGGGTAGGCATTGTATAATACTGTTCTTTACATCTCTCTTGGTGACAACATAGCTATACATGAAGGTATCCTACAATGGGTATCGATAATTCCACAAAAAAAATGCTACTAAGTGATGTGAATGTCAATTGTTTGGACATAAACTGTAACTCATTTACATCTTGTGTGAACTTATTTGGTTTCACATTATATCAAGACATCTAATTGCCTATTAGAGTGGATCCTAGTATCAGACCCTAGCAAATATATCACCACAGGTACAATGTCTTACTGTCTCAGTGATTATCTCCCAGTCTATACAACCAGACATCTCACACATCCTCTTAAACAGCATGTTTATAAAACAACACACACATTTTTCAAGTTTAACCCTTACTAGCTTGTTGTCTGTTAACTTGAACTTCCTAAAAATCCTTCCTTTAGATGATGCTGTATATTAATTCAATAAAACCTTCCGGAATATCTTAAATAGCCTTGCACCTCCAATTAGGAAGAGACTAAAAACAAATAATGCAATTTGGCTATCCAAAAAAACTAGAATATTAAAGCAGGATAGAGAAAAAAACATGGAAAGAATGACAAGAATGTAAAACAATAATATCTTGAAAACCTCAGAATGTTTCACAATCATACTAAAAAGCAAATAAATGAAGACAAAAAATATACTATCATAACTTTGAGAATAGTAGTTAATACAACCTCAAAGAATTCTGGAAAGACATTAAAGAAATTTTGCATCCTGGCCAAAAATTCAATGCTAACTCTTCTCCTTATAACTCACCACTTGAAACCACAATATAATTTAACTCTTATTTTGTAGATAGTATAGCATCAATATCCAAGGTTTCCCCAGCATGTAATATTAACCTTGCCCAACAGCCACATATCACCACATCCACTTTCATCTTCAAACCTGTGCCCGTATTCTATATAAAATTATTCTTGAACAAACTCAAACCATGCTCTGCTTCACCTGATGACCTTCCAAGTAAGTACCTTAAAATAGTAGCCGTTATCATTGCCTATCCTGTGTCAATCCTTATAGATAGGTCAATCTGGCAATCCCGCATGCCTTTTCTCTGGAAAAAGTCACACATTATCCCTCTGCACAAATTAGGAAGTTCAACAGATGTTACTAACTTTATACCTATAGTAGTCTTATCCTCTCTCTCTAAAATAATTGAAAAATGTATTCAAAACCAATTATTAATTTATTTCCTGCATGGAGAACCCCTATCCCCTCACAGCATGTGTTCCATCTTTCCTATAGTACTAAAAGTGCACTTTTAACCTATATAGATATTGTCAATAGAGCTAGAGATAATGGCAAATTATACAATGACCCTCCATTAATATTCCAAAATGTGCACGCTGATTGGTCAGTGTGCCCACTGTAAATCAGACTTATACTAATGGAAAAAGGTCTGGTCGCCCGGACTTTTTCCATTAGTATAAGTCTTTTTTTTTGTGTGTGTGTGTTAGACAGCAATGGAGAACAGAAGAACTCCGTTGCTATAATCTCGCTATGTTAAATGGGTTTAACATAGTAAGATAGTGTAAAAAAAAGCAACGGAGATCTTCCTTTCTCCGTTGCTTTTTATAAAGCTATCTAGCTATGTTGAACTCTTTTAACATAGCGAGACACCTTTTAAAAACCAACGGAGATCTTCCTTTCTCTGTTGCTTCCACACACAGCTCTGATCTACTGCATAAACATATGCATGCGCAGTACATCAGAATTGGTGCAGAATACCGTACAGCTGTGGAAGGACAGCACGGAGGCATTATACAATGCCATTATTTAAGAAAAATATTTTTTTTCTTAAATAATGTCATTGTATAATAGCAATAACCCACTTCTGGCTGTGGGTAATGCTGGATTTACCCATGGTTGTCTTTGTTTGGCCACTCGGGCTTCACCCCAGTGACCAAACCACACCAACCATGGGTAAATTCATCATTACCCACACCCAGGCATGGGTTATTGCTTAACTAATCTTCTTATTTCTAGACCTTCATAAACCTTTTGACACAGTTTGTCACAGCAAACCTCTACTTCAAATGTCCTCATTAGAACTCTCTTAGCCCACCTTTATATGGTTCAAAAGGTATCTGTTCAATGGGTATCAGTCAATACAATTGCACTCTCCATACCTCATAGTCACCTCCAGTGTACCACAAAGTTTTGTTCTTGGTCCCCTCCTCTTTAACATTCTCACCAACACCCTCTACACATCCACACAACAAGCCTCGCTAACACAGTACGTAGGTGACTCCACACTCATTTTCTGATCTGTCAACATGGCACACCTCAAAAAAATTAGTCAGGAAGCTTTAACAGGCACTGAAACATTGCTTTGTAACTCATAACTCATGCTCAACCCTAAAAAAGATAAAAACAAATTACTACTCCCCCCCCCATTCCCTCTCTCATGAAAATGTAGACTTTAAAGTCCTGTCTCTTAATAATACAACCATTGAACTCATTTCACACAGAAAATTATTACGGATGATAGTGGACAGTAATCTTTTTTTCTTGCTCAACACCAGGATAAACTATATCCCTAAATGTGGGCAAATACCTATTCAAACCCTACTCCATTCTTCACTCACTTCCTTACTTCTATCAATTTCTCTCCTCTGGCTTTCTCTCTAAATATACCATACATCTGCTTTTCTCTCACTTCATGTTGCAGTTCCTGTTTGTATTAGAGTAACTTACCTTTAATTTCTGCACAAACTGGCTAGAATTTCTTTAAATAGTAAACCATTGTCATATAAATTGTATCTATTCTTAACCAATATTTTTATATCTTATCTAATTTGGTATAGTTATATAAACTGTAGTTGTGTTTTGTTCTTTTTTAAAGATTATAAAATTACTGTTCTTAAAATGTTTTGCTATACTTTGGAATTTTCTCTCAGGGCATTCACTGAAAATAGGCTCCCACCCTGTCAGACTTTTCCAGTAATCAAATGTTGATAAATAAATAAATAAACAAACATGGGCTTATCTTTTCTGTCAATCAACATCTACTTCATGGCGAATTGGCCCATAAATTCTCCATCACAAAGCAAGGGTTGACTGGGAGTGCCCATCATGTAGGCAGTAAAAGGGGCCATTTATATTATTTTTTATGCCTTACATCCTCATGTGCATGCCTATCTCATGGAAGGTTAACAGGCAATGAGTCACTATTCAATTTTTCAAAAAGCCATATCAGCATGCAACCTTGTCTTTCCATCCCCAAGCATGGTTGGTGGTTTCCCTAGTACGCACTGGAGTGAAGTGATTGTATTTTATACATAGAATACAATGATAAATGCAATGAAGGAAGAGACCTAAATAGATTCAGACAAAAGAGATGTTAAAAATTGGTACAAATAAGTTTTTGCTCATACAAAGTTTGTCATATACATTGAGATAAATAGTGCTGAATTTTGAGACTGTTTTTACAAAGAACCCAAAGGATATGGACACTTCAACATGACTGATACACCATTCCTTGTCCACCTACACTACAGTAATGGTTCATCTTTTGCCATTATGTGAAAAGCAAGGCCAATTGGGGAACTTGTTTACCTCTCAGTAATGGAAACACAATTGGTTATTATGAAGTCAGTGAAGACAAAGCAAAGACAAGTGAACATAAATCTAAATATAAGCTTTATTAAGTAAATGCATTTATCATTTATCAGTTTGATAATTTTCTAAAGCAAAGTATGCTTAAACCATAAAACAAAACCTTTTTGCAGTTAACTGCATTCATGCAGCAAGCTTTTAAAGAGGCAAATCAAAACTTGGATCGAAGGTAAAAGTTCACTGCAGCTACTGGCCATTCTTGTGTATTTCAAAATGGAAGTCATCCTGCAGGAAATGCATTTTGTATACTCACAAAATGGAGGACCAAATTGTATGTCCCACTCAAAACAGAAAACAGGACTTGTTACATTTTTTTTTCTTTTTTTCACCTTAACAATGTTTAAGGAGGAATAGAATCTTATCAAAGTAAATGCAGTCTGTAGCAAAAAAGACAAATTACATTTCTATTTTTGTGAAACAATGTATTATTATGATGATGGTAATAATAATAATGCTAATAATAATAATAACAATAATAATAATACACAAGGGATGAGAGAGATGTAAGAGGTACAGATATCAGAGGATGAATGATGTGCCCATCAAGTTACATGATCACGTACACTGAATTTTTATTAATACAGGTAGAAAATATGAATAGATGTAATCTGTCCAATAGTCATTCAGAAGAACATAGCACATGCACACTATAATGGAAAGAAATATAAAATGGAGCTCTGTGAGGACACTAATAAAACTACACATATATCCTGCAGTATCTATATAACAATGTTTGCTGGTGCTTAGTGGTGCTACAAAAGGTTTTACTATGCAAAGTCAGCTTCTAATGGTTCAATTTTCTGCTCCAGTGATTAGCACTGCAATTCACATTCTGTTACCTGTTTCTAAGTTTAGCTACAAAAGATTGCTGTACATACAGCACATGACATTTATCAATCTAGTTAGTCAAGGGTAACATCTAGTCTCATTTCTGTCTCCAGGTAACACACTTTTTTTTGCTATATATAATAATATGGCTAACATAAAATGTTTGTGCATACTAATTCTTTAATATGCATCCCTATATTTAGCAAAGACAGTTTTGTGATTTTTTTTTTAAAAAGACTAGCCAGCATAAAGATCTAACAACATTTTATTAAAATGTATATAAAACCAACAAAACAAATGTCCATGTCACCATATTCCTGAAACCAAACATTGCAACGGCAGAAAGTAGAGGTGTAGCCTACATTTTGATCCATACAAAGTGACTGTGCCTCAGAATTTCACATTTGGAAAATGGGGAATTCCTGAAGTCATTGTTTCAGTTTGTCAGAAATGGCTAGGCTGCAGACATAATGTTTTCACTCATGGTCCATAGAACTAAGAGATGAGGGATTTGTATTTTATTTTACACACTTTCTATGAGTTTGTATGAGTGCAGAGATGGTATATATAAAAACTGTGAGTATGGGGCATTGTCTTGACATAGGAGGTAAAAAGAATTGTTTCCATTGCTGGTTGACATTTGAAATACAACTGTTTTGGATATATACTTAAATCTCTTGAGATTAATAATAGGGGATCCTATAGCAGAATTTATGAGTATAAATTGTCTTTTATGTAATGTTATGTTCCACTGCAGTGAAGTCCTACAAAGTAAGGTTGAAATGCTTTTAAACAATCAGTAAAAGCTTTTCATATCCATTTGTTCAACTGTTAGTTTCTTGTTTTTCTCTCATGCCAGTCTTTGTGATTACGGTTTGGTACACTGCAAGTAGTTACATGTAGTTTAACTCAGACGTGGAAGGTATGATTGTATTTGAAATATAACTAGGAAGCAAACTGTAAAGATTTCTTTTCATTTTTGACAGACCATATATGTTTAAATCATGCAAAACATCTTGCAAGAAGTAAAACAGAAAAGCAGGGAGCCATTGTGTACTTTCTGGCTCCTGAAAGGGAAGTGTTAACCTTCTTTTGCCTCTAGCATACTTCAACAGCTTCTGTCTATAACCTTACATCTTATAGCTACTCAGAGTCTGTTTTGTAAGCACCAAAACCAGACTTACGTGCTATAACCAGCCACTTTGTACTCTTGGATTCAAGGTTTGGAGGGATCTCCCTCATATACTATAGACCTCTTCCAATCACTCCTCCTCTCAAGTGTAACTTAAAGAACACAACACAGGCTACTTGTAAATGCTCTGCTTTAGGTCACATAACCCAGTCTCTATAATCTTCAACACATAATGCCTGTCATTTTCACTATAGCATCTTTTCTCCAACTCCTAACATGTCGCTGCTCTAACTGATGTAGTAAATATTGTACATATTGGTTTCTGCTGATGACCTTCTTAAATATTTTTTTTATTTTGCATATTAACTATTATTTTGTTTTATTGTGTTCTTTTATTGTATAAATTATTTTTATTTTTTCCACTTGCATGTTCACATTCATGGCTGAAAATGAAAGGGATCCAGTGAGATCAGTGCTCTACCCCAGTTAACAAATTGTATAAATAAATAAAGACATACTTTGTCCAAGAGACATTATTAATCAGTAAGCCTGACAGCTAGAAATAATTAAAATAGGACTTTATTTTATAAACTGAATGCATCTTTTGCATGATAACATTGCAATTCATTATTTCATACTCAAAATGACATAGTTAGTATATTACTGTAGGCATATAAGTATGAAATGCTTTAATTGTATTCAAAAAATGCAGGGAGCCAGACTGTACAAATGCAGGTACAGCTGTATGTAGTGCAATATGAATTGTCAGACTACTCACTTATTTATTTGTCTTTGTTGACAGGAGAAAAGTTACACATGATGTACATTTATAATTGCAGGGTACAAACAACTATATGTGAGCATATTTACATGAATTTTAAATATTTTTAAATATTTCTTACCTGAACATAATTTTTAACACAAAAACAAGAGAGAAATTATCATAATTGGCTAATTATTGAATAGAGAAATGACATACAATAATCATTAATATATTAATAGCATGATGGCTGCAGGAAAAAGCTCAAACTTGGGTGTTTTTGAGTTTAGTAATAATTTACAGATAGACACATAGAATCTAGTTTAAAAACACGATAACAGAGATATGAAAGGAGATATTTTGGAAATCACAAGGAAGATAAATGGAGAGAGGAAGAATTGCAGTTAGTGGTGGGATATTATAGAAGGAGAAAAACAAAGAGTTTAGGAAATAAGTGCAATATGAGGAGGATGACAAAGTATAGAAGTGGTTGTGCTTGAAAAAGAAAAGTCTGAGTAAAAAAGAGAGCAGGAAGAGGGGAAGAACGGAGCCATCTTTGGCATAGATGCAGTTTAAGTTTTGCAAACTAATTAATTCTAGTTATTTAAAAAAAAAAAAAGGGATCATTTTTCAGAGTTTAGCACAAAATGAGAGTAGACAGAGTCTCCAGCAGTGTTGAATGTCTTACTGATACATAGCAAATGTTTATTGCTAGAGTGAAGACCTCTGGTGGGTGAATAGTGCAGTAGAGTATTTTGTAATGCTGGGAGAGTACAATAGGTTGTGAGCAATGATTAACTGGGTGTATGTCAACCCCTTTCAGAGTGCAAGCCAGTTTAATTGTTTTAATGCAAGGCAGTGGTATGTTTTATAAGGTTGGTTGTTTGCAAATTTAGCTATTTTGTTTTAGCAGGATACCTGTTTAGTTTTATATGTTATGTTGATATTTGTAAGAATAGGGGAAGCATATAACAGAGGTGGAAGGAAGTATGTTGCTGCTAAGGTTATCCTTGCTTGATCTGTCAGGTAGCATTTGGCCCTATACAGGGACCTAAGTTTTTGGTGAGTTTTCTTGATAGAATGAAGGTGATCAAATGGGAAGTTGTCATTTTTATGACTCCAAGTAGTTTAGTCTGGCTTATGGTTTCTATTTTTGTGTTATTACTTGAGGTAATATGAAATGTGTGTTTCTGGTTAAGGTGTTGTTTTGTAGCAAATAACATAACTTTCTTTTGCATTAAACAGCACATTAGAATTTTTCAGCCATATTGCAATGTCAGTGAATGATTTTTGACTGATTTCAATGAATTTTGTTATGGATGGGACATAGCAGGTATGGGTCAAATCATCGGCATACTGAACAAGAGTGTCAAGTGTTGTAGCAGTATGAAGTTTATTTATGAAACTATTAAGTAGAAGGGGGCTGAATATTGACCCTCTAGGAACACCAACAGTGACTGGCTGAGATGTTGAAAGATTTTGATGCCATTTAGTTGCCTACTGATGATTGCATAAATGACTGTGAAACCAACCGGGGGGGTTGAGGCCTAATACTGCAAGTTCAGAGAGGAACGTTTGGTGAGGTACTGTGTCAAATGATTTGGAAAGGTCAAGTAAAAGTGAATAAACAAGGTTGCCCTCATCTGTATTGTTTTACTATGTTGGTGGAGTTGAGGAGGACACTAATACTACTGAGATTGGGCCTGAAACTGCACTGCATGTTGGAGAGGAGGTTGTGATTAATTATATGTTTCATAAGCTGAGAGTGAATACATTTCTAAAGGATCTTAGACGGGGTGATAGAATCGCAATAGGTCTATAGTTTAACTGTGCTGAAGTACCTGCTTTGTGAAGAGGTATAATTATGGATTTTTTCCTGATGGTTGGGACATAGTTTTCAGTTACTGACCCATTGATTAGGATGGAGACAGGGAAGGCTAGTGCTTCTACATCTATTTTGGAGGACTCTGTGGGAAGGTTATCAGCAGCTGAGGTTGTTGCTTTTAATTTGGCTACTAATTTTTTATGGTTGATTTTGGTACAGGCTAAAAACTAAAATATAGTGTGTTACTTTTGAGAACAGATAGAAGACTACAGCTACATCTATAGCTGTGTGAACTACAGCATGAATGTTAGACTACAGTTACAGCTGTGTCAACTATAGTATGATTGCTAGACTATAGCTACAGCTGTATGAAATATAGTATGTGTCAGACCACAGCTACAGGTATAGCTGTGTGAACTACAGCATGAATGCCAGACTATAGCTACAGCTAAAGCTATGTAAACTACAACATCAGTGTCAAACTACAGTTACAGCTGTGTGAACTATAGTATGCATGCTGGTCTATAGCTGCGGCTGTGTGAACTACAGTATGAGCATCAGACTACAGCTACACCCGCAGCTGTGTGAACTACAGGATGAATGTCAGACTACAGTTACAGATGTGTGAACTAAAGTGTGAGTGTCAGACTACAGCTACATCTATAGCTGTGTGAACTACATCATGAGCGTCAGACTACAGTTATGGCTAAAGCTGTGTGAAGTACAGTATGAGTTTCAGACTACAGCTACAGCTGTGTGAAGTACAGTATGAATGTCAGACTATAGCTACAGCTTTGTGAACTACAGTATGAGTGTCAGACTACAACTACATCTATAGCTGTGTGAACTACGGCATGAGTGTCAGACTACAGTTACGGCTAAAGCTGTGTGAAGTACAGTATGAGTTTCAGACTAAAGCTACAGCTGTGTGAAGTACAGTATGCATGTCAGACTATAGCTACAGCTTTGTGAACTACAGTATGAGTGTCGGACTACAGCTACATGTATAGCTGTGTAACCTACAGTATGAATCTCAGGCTATAGTTACAGCTGTGTGAACTATAGCATGAATAGTATGAATGTCAGACTACAGTTACGGCTATGTGAACTACAGTATGAGTGTCAGGCTACAGCTACAGCTGTGTGAACTACAGTATGAGTGTCAGACTACAGCTACATCTAAAGCAATGTTAACTACAGCATGAATGTCAGACTACAGTTACAGTTGTGTGAATTGCAGTATGAGTGTCAGACTACAGCTACACCTATAGCTGTGTGAGCTACATCATCAATGTCAGACTACTGTACAGTTGTGAACTATAGTACAAATAGCATGAATGCCAGACTACAGATACAGCTGTGTGAACTGCAGTATGACTATCAGACTACAGCTACAGCTATAGCCATGTAAACTACCGCATCAATGTCAGACTATAGTTACAGTTGAGTGAAATATAGTATGAATGTTAGACTATAGATATAGCTGTGAGAACTATAGTATGAGGGTCAGACTACATGTACAGCTATGTGAACTACAATATGAGTGTCATACTATAGCTACAGCTGTGTGAACTACAGTATGAGTGTCACACTGCATCTGTAGCTGTGTGAACTACAGTATGAGTGTCACACTAGATCTGTAGCTGTGTGAACTACAGTATGAGTGTCACAAATGTCAGGCTACAGCTACAGCTTTCTGTACTTCAGGATGAGTTTGGTATAATGGTTTAGGTTTTTACCTCACTGGTACAAGGTACAAGGTTTGATTCTAACCTCTGGTTATTAGCTGAGCTTGTGATAGTCCCCAGACTGATAGCCTAGTATTTGCCTGTGAACCTATGAGTATCAGACTATAGAAATACAACTACAAATGTGTGTACTGAATTATGAATGTTAGGCTGTTCAAATACAGCAACAGTTGTTTGTATGAGTGCTAGAGTGTACAAACGAATGCAGCTACATCTTTAGGTACTGCAACAAGTACCAGTTTGTACAAATACATACGTTGCTGTGAGTACTGCAGCAAAAGTAATATTGTACAAAATCCATTTGCTGTTGCTCTGTTTACTGCAGCAGGAGTTTCAGGTTATATATTTAAGTAGTAGCTGCGTGTAATACACTCTCTAGGACTATACAAAAAATGTAGTAGTCTTTACTGTAGCATGGATGTCAGCTTCTATAAACAAACACAGTAGATGCTGTTTCATTTACCTCTCATTTTATTTGCTCAGGAATTCTGGACAAAGCCAAAAATAATGGGAGAATAGAGGCTCAGAATCAGGGACAATTTTTAAATATTACACTAACTCACTTAAAAAAGTTAATGTTAAAAAAGGTTTTGCATCAATGTCCATTTTCTGAATTATGACAACTGTGAAACTTTAATGGCTGGCATTAGTGACTGATAATAATCCTTACTAATTTGCCAGAAAATGAAATAGTTTACAAGGAAAAGGGTAAAAACATAAGACAGTTTCAGGGATGTTCTGCAAAATCAGTGACTACTGAGAGGTATGCTGTCTTGTATGGAGAGTGATATTTCTTGAAACTATGGCCAGTATTCAGAGTCCAGGGCTTCACAAATGTCTTACAGTTATTGTGAGTAGTGCCACTATATGGATATGTAAATAAGGTTTGCAAAACTCATCTGCAATAAATATGGAAAACCAAAGTCTTTTTTGAAATCACAGTCACTTCTCGCAAAAGAGTAAACTGTAATGTCCAGCATTAAAAAGTTGCACATTATTTTGCCAAAGCCTATAGGTGTTTGTTACTTTTTTTTCAAATACTGTGGGTGAGTGTGGCTAAGCACAGGTATGCTTAAAATGTTTAAGGACAGCTTCAGACTGTGCAGTGCTTAAAACTGATTTTTTTTTAAAAGAAAAGAGTTTAATAATGTTTTATGTAGAGATATCCTTTTGTGAACACCCTGATGGTTTAGCTTAAGAATAGCATAGGGGAGATAAGAAAGACTGAAAAAGGGGAGACAAACAAAGAGGGAACACACAATGGAAAATCAAGAGAGCTTGTGCTGGAGGAGATGGGACAGGATAGGCACTATGTTTTTATTGGGGGATAACCCCCCCTATTTTTCTTTTTTTTTATATGAGAGGGTAGTGTGAATGAGAAATAGGTAAGATGGTGTAGGAGAAAGAATAAGGGAAGAAGGGCTGAGGAACTGCCAGCTGGAGTCCCTGCCACATCTACTGCCAGATGGTGTTGTAGCAGAGATTTAGGAGACAGGAGTCTGTACTGGTGCAGTAGCTGGCAGCAACTGACAGGGCATGTTGTCCACATGCTGAAGAGAGGCTTCAACTGTCTGAATTCTACTGTCCACCACCTCCACCCATGCATCTTCTACTTAACACCAAAGCTGCTTTTTTGTGGAACCTGCGAGGCTGCCACACACCAGGGTACCTGCAGGTTCTGTGCTTCCACCTCGACCCTATGAGAACGGCCCCAGATGGGCAAAGTTTGATCTTTTTCTAGCCTGGGAGGTATGTGCCTAGCCTGTTCATGAGGGATTTGAAGTTGTAAAAAAGGAAAATAAATGGGAGAGAAACAAAATAACAACAGAGAAAGAAATACATAGCAAAAATAAGAAAAACAGAAGAAAAAAAGGGCTGGTGAGACACAAAAGATAAAATGCACAATAAATCCATATATCATGATTACATACCATTTTGTACTCTAGTGAAATATCACAGTAAAATCTTTATTGAAGTAAAACTTATGTACAGGAAGTACTTATGCATACAATGGGAATAGTCATTTGGGAAGTGCTTTTGAAGAATGATATGAGTAGTGCTTATGTACACTTCAGATGAAGTCATATGGCAAGTGCTTGTGACTTCTTGAAGGGAACTGTGTATCTCTCAAGTTATGTACATACAATATATTCAATATTTGTAATTATTAAGAATAATCAGTTAAAAACAGTAACATTATCTTGAACTGTAAAGGTTTCTGGAAATGTATAACAATATTTTCTTTATGACCAATACAGAAAACAGTTGTAAAAAGAGTGCAGCAGTTTATGCACAGACATATTTTTTTTTGGTACTTATGTATTATCACAACCAGATTTACAAAGACCCCTAAGTCATCATGTTTGTGCTAAATCAGGGATGTTAAACTTAAAGGGGTGTATAAACAACTAAGTAGTTCTGGGTCACTGCGGGTATGAGGTGGCAAGGGGAGTAATGGTCAAATTTTGTGCTCCTCTGTACCGCGGCACACGTCTAATGTGAACTCCACAGTGGCAGACAGCATTACAAAGCTTGCATTCCTGATCACCAATTGTGACTGTTTCCAGTGCACAGGGTTGTATGTATACTACCACTTTAAAATAAATGGGTTTTCCTGTTTTTTTAAAGCCAGTACAGCATTTAGAAACTGCTGTGTCATAGACAGCAAGTAAATATCATTACAGAGAAAAATGCAGGGAGTGATGTCTGTAAATCTCCACCAACAGAACTACAATTTTAAATCAGTTCTTCCGAGTTATGAGTGAATTAACATACCTTCTGAGAGGCCGGACTGTAACCGAGGTGTGTAACAACTGATGAGATACCTTCAAAAGCAGATTTCCAAAGAAGTGGGTTAATTTATGTCAAAGAGCCACATTCCTGACTCCTTCTCTTGCTGAATACAGACAAACAACAGTCAGGTGTATAGGTTGCTAGGGGACACTACCAGGGAAAATACATTTTGCTGTTATTCCTCTTCCTGTGTGAAAAAGTATCTGACACAAGAATACTTAAAGAGTTTACACACCCCTTGACAGGTTAACAGACATGGTTTCTTGAAAACATTACAAATTAGTGGTCTTCATAAATCTGGTTGTGATAATACATAAGTACACTTTTTTTCTTACAGTAATATGATGATTTCAAATCTTTTTTTATACTTCTTGTACATATTGCAAACTGGGAAGTCTAAATTCTCTTGGAGTTCAGTTATACTTACCAGTAGATTCAACCAGCCTTTCTGCTCTTCTTTGTTGTTGCTGGAAATTGCATTATATTTCTTCGTCAGCTATAATTAAAAGAAAGAAGACATAGCTGCTCAGGGCTTGCAAGATTGCATCTTCCATCCACTCTCAAAACTCATTGGTTCCCCATCTTTCTGCATATAATTATCTCTGTTTTGCTGGGTAGATTTGCAGCCTGTAAAAATATTTTCAGTGCAGACAGTATAAAATAGTGGCACTAGGTAAGCTGTTAAAACCATCTGTACAACTGAACTTGCAGCCAGTGCTACTACTAAAGACACAGGACATGTTGTATGTTAATGTACTTCAGGCTTGTTAAAGCCATTTTACTTTAATACATATGGCTTTCTTCCCCATGAGCAGTGTGTTCTGTCTTTAATGTATGACTTACTTATCCATGAGAACTTTTTAAAATGTTTCTCTGCTCCACTGTCCTGTTGAGTTACACACATTATTTTATCAAAATCATGCACACTGCTGTTTAAACCTTCCCTTACCTTGTTTATCACTGATTGTTTTTCTTGGGTTAATACCACCATATGTGAGGGGATCTAATCCACTCTGTTCATCCTCACTGTTCTCGGGCTTATTACTTCCCCTTGCCCTACCCTCAATCCCCACCCACCCCATTATCTAAATTTATAGTGATAAAATCCCTACCCTCCCTCATTCCTAGCCTTTCCTCTTCCTACTAACCTCACCTGGCATAGCTACAACCTCATTATCCAATCAAATTTACACAAGCCCATTAAAATCTTATGTCACCTTTCCTCCAATACTCATTTTTTTCTACTTCCTCACATAATTCATTCTTCTCTGTTGTTCTAAGTATACAATCTATTCATTTATTCTCTTCTTCACTCATCTACAATTTCACTTCTTCCTCCTCAGCAAGTCCTGTTTCAATATATTGTTTTCATAACATTAACACAAAACATAATATCCACAAACATTTTACTATACACA
Source organism: Protopterus annectens (assembly GCF_019279795.1). NCBI lineage: Eukaryota > Metazoa > Chordata > Ceratodontiformes > Protopteridae > Protopterus > Protopterus annectens. Next base: position 571,434,209 of record NC_056738.1, on the reverse strand, counting down.
TCACCCATTAACCATTATCCTAATATTACCTGTAATTCAGAATTTCACTCTCCCACACTGCAGTATATGCTACATTTATCTAATTGACTATATTCTATTAAAATTCTAACCTTTCTCCATTTCAATAATAAGGGAGTATCCTACCTGGCATCTTCAGCAAGCCATTTTTACTCTCCTCTATTGTTCCCTAATCTTCCTCCCTTCTCTTTTAACATCCTTTCCTTTTCATTCAACTATACTCTCTCTACTCCACTGTCCTCTCTGTCTACCTTGTTATGCTTTTGTATCTTCATGTCTCTACTATTCATTTTATGTCACCTTACTACATACCATGGCACTGTCACACTTTATTCACAATCACACACTACCACTCACCCTACCAGAAGTCAGGCTAAACCCTCCTTCATGTCTATATCTTTAAATATATTTAATGTCCAATCTATTCACCTTTTCAAGTACAAAATATCTAAGCAATCGGTTCACTTTGACATAACATGAAATAAATTCATATAATTTATAAAGAAATTAGCTAATACTAGTCCTCTCTTCTCTTTGTGTTGACATCCATCCCAACTCTGGCCACTCAGCCTCATGAAATACACCATCCTTTCCCCCTAACTCCTATACAACACCCCCAAATGTTTGCCGTACTTCCATTAACATTTGCAGCATTGTAAATAAAGTTACAGACCTTTGAGCATGGTTTCTTCAATACTCACCAGATATCACTGTCATCATTGAAACATGGCTAAGACCTCATACAAATGATTCTGAAATTCTATCCCCTGGCTGCAATATAATTTGATGTGACAGACTATATAAAAAGGGGGGAGGTGTTGCAATTCTATACAATAACTAAGTCTCTCACACCTCAAAACTAACA